>NW_005187533.1:1296329-1310132 GCF_000239375.1 Pundamilia nyererei | reverse complement strand
AAATTAAAGGAATTGAAATGTACATTGTGCCTTGGTTTAGTGTCTGGAAGAGTCCTGTCTCAGGGTCTGCTGAAAGACTTTTCAACTGACTGAATAACTGGAACCACATGGGACTATCTTTCATGAAGTCTTAGCTTTCTCAGCTAGAATCTGTTCCACTTTAGCACATCCTTCTCTCTGTCCCTCTCTTCTCATAAGTGACTTTCAGACATACAGAAAAAAGGCCCCTCTGCTCCTCCACGTGAGAGCAATTTGTTGAAGGAAGAAACAGGGTAATTAGAAGTGGATTGGGCTCTCTGCTGGGACAGTCCTACCAACTTTTACTTCTGTCATCGCAACCGAGTAACAAAAGTTTTGAGCAGCGTAAGCAGCATGGAGACCATCAATAAAACCTTCAGTGATATTACTTTTTTATAAGACTGTAATGCACTCAAACTGTTACCATGCACTTGGCAATATTTTATATATTAGATGCAGTTGATCATATTGTATTCAGAAATGGAGTCCAGTAAAAAAGGCAGGAGATGTAAAAAATAAAGAAAGAAAGAAAGAAAGAAGATGAGAGAAGGAAAATGCATTAATCAAGCACAGTCATTGCGTTTGACTGGAGCCGTGTGCAGGACTTACTTCAGTGAAAGGCGTTCTCTAAAATGTAGAGCTACTTTTTTAATATGTGCACTCTCATTTGAGTGTTTTTAAATAAATTGCTGTAAAAGAAAGCTTGAGATGTAATCTGGGAAAAACACCTTTAACTTGTTAGATGCTAAACAAGTAAACCTTATAAATCTTCTTTAATTTTATCCTTTTTCTTTTATAGCATACAGCTCAAAATACTAAGTTGATGCAGACAGACTTTGTTACAAACCCTGTTATTTACCCTAAAGAACAAGCAAGCTGCACATACTCATGCTCCAGAAACCAAAAGCTTAACTGAAGCAGACTTGCTCCAGTGCATTCACAGTAAATACCATTTGCATGTGAAACAATCTCTATTCAAAGATATTTTGCCGTTAACCTTGCTCTTGGGACAGATATGTTTTATATTGGTTATGCATGTGTGTGTGTGCGTGTGTTTGTTAGTAGTGTCTGTGATCTGCCTTAAGAGTTGGAAAGAGGACAGGGTAAGCACATAGCCAGGAGCTACAGCATGTCAGCATTAATAACACCATACGGGAAGACAGAGAGGGAAACATACATACATACACGGAGGAAGACTCTGCAGGCACGACCCATGTGTGTGGGTGAGGGCTGCAGATAATCATCTCTCATAAGGTTCAGTGGAAGATGAGCACTGACCCTATTTTACCTGGCCTTCTCTCTTCTCTGCTGCGCTTCCTCCCTCCTCTCTCTGTCTCGGAAGAGCTTACGAAGGTCTTTTGTAACACTTGAGGGATACTTGCGCCAACTGAATCTTGTTTCCCTGTCACTTAGCCAACACTCTGCTCCTGTGCTGAATTCTTTATCAGCAACAAATTTTCTCTGGAAACAGAAAATGCTGGCTCACACTTTCTGCTAATGTTTGGCATGCTGGATATACACTTAACATAAGCCAAAGCAATATGTGCTCACACGCATGCTTGTCAAGTATGAGTGTGTATTATCTTTAATTCTTGACATTCTGTGTCTGTATAAGAAAATCTCATGATGTCAGCGCTAAAGGGATTGCTTTATTATTGTATGCTGAAAACAACAGTAGCACTTCTTACTTAGCAAAGTCAAAACCGAACTTAGAGGATGATATGGGGCACCGCCATGCCTTTCTGAAATTTGTTAAGTCTTCATTTTAGTTGGACAGTGGGGAGAACACAGGAAAGCGGGGACTTCAGGGTAGATTCGACCCCAGGGCCTCTGCATTAGCCTCGTGGCTTGCAAGCTAAACCAGCACCCAGAGCTTAAAGCTATTGCTAACACCATACTTGACTACATGAGCTGCTTATTCACATGAAAGAAACATGATTTTATGTGCTCCAAATATATTCTGTATGTATGTAGTTTTACTTGAAGCTACCACTTAACATTAGACTTTTTCACATAAAAATGAACCCTAGCCTCAAAGTTAAGTGGGGTTTACGCTTCCACACTGGTGGGTTAGGTAGGGTAACTGGAATGAGGAGTATGGTGGAAAAATCAAGGAAATGCCCAAGAAAAACCCCTCACCCCATGAAATTCTGTCAGCGGCAGTGGCAGCCAGCAGCATCATAACCATCGAGTGGGTAAGTGGGTAACGCTGCAAAAGAATGAGGAAAGCTGACAGCTTAGGTACACCGGCATGATTAAAAGGGTATACTTCATATTTGTTACAGTGAGGGAAGCATGTCATGCAGCAGCAGAAGTGGACTTCTGAGCTGCAGGACATTTTAGGTTGAGAACAGAAAATTTCCTGCTGCTGCTGCTTCGTGGCATTTAGATGGCAGTGTGTGTGGGGTGTAAAGAGACCACAAGGGAGCAGCCACAGTGAGCTGTTAGATGAAGAGCGACAGGCTGCACACCTCTCACTTCGCAGCAGGATAATCAGCTTTAGTGTGCTGTTGCAGCATGAAATCAGATGGGAGTAGCATGTCACATGAATGAGAATTTTAACAGTGGTGGTTCAAAAGAATACAAGTTTGAGTGCATTGTTACAATATGCACTAATTTCACCTCTTGATAAATTGGCTTTTTGATAAAGTAACCTTTACTCTTAAACTGTACACTCAAAGCTTTGTATGACATTTTCCTCACTTCTGCTTCATCTGCTTTTGTTTTTATCTTCATATCCCTCCACCACTTTCTTTTCTCTTGTTCTCACTCTGCTCTTTGGACCTCGGGCTCCTCACAAAGACTCTGTGGTTTCTGCGTACACCACCTCCTCCTCCTGAACCCCTGACATACCCTTGCTCCACATTGCATTGTTGTATTTAGATCCATTTCGTTCCTTTCCTTTCCCTTGTTTACACTCCCCTTTGCCTTATTTCTTTCTCCCAGTGTTGGTTTTTTTCCTTTCAGGTGTATGATTCATGGTTGTAGCGTTATAACAGAGACATAAATTTTTCAGAAGACCCAAATGCAATTTTTCTGAAGAAAAAAAAACGGTGGGGAAATAAACCAAGGCAGCAAATAAAACAGGGATATGAGTATTCAAAATAAAAGCGTGAGAGTAAAACTGAGTGATAATTAAACACAATCACATCTTGTTATTGCAGAATCGTATGTGCTGCCACATAGCTTAGCTTGTAAATCTAACAGATTTACAGAGCTGTGAAGATGGACAATAAGTTATGAATAATACAGTTATGAACAACTGTAGGCTGTGCTAAAATAACTGTGCCGCCAGTCTCTTGGAAACATCAGTGTGTTGTTTGTATTTCCCGTAAAGCTGATTTTCTTCAGGGTTCAGAGTGAACAGTAAGAGAACAGCTTTTAAGCAAAGATGCCGCAAGGGAGCTTTATTGCTGACTGACATGGCGCTCTTATAAATGCCTCTGCAGTCATTTAAAATGCTCAAGGTGTGACGCGTTTCCTTGTTGCACGTACATCGGTTTGCATGCTGCTCCTCAAGTCATGAAATCTTCTAATTTTTTGGCATTTGCGAAATGTGTATTTTATTATACTTTTGTATAATAAAACACACACACATGCAGACATTATACATGCTACAGGTATTCAATATTTTAACCACCCACATCTACACTCACCCAGACGGTGCAGTGATGTAGCTTTGCAGCTCAGATACTGAGATGTCAACAGGGAACAGAATGACTGGCAGTTAATAGGGAATAGATGATCCTCAGCCAGTAGAGACAGATGGTAATAGCAGGGGAAAAGTACACACACACACACACACACACACACACACACACACACACACACACACACACACACACACACACACACACACACAACGATGATACAAAATGATCACTCTATCAAGGGCACCTTGTGTAACTGAAAAATATGAAAATGTGTGTGCATACACGCACACACACACCTGATGTTGACTCAGGAATTGTTAGTCAAGCAGGTGACTAAATTTCTATGTACTGTAACTAATTTTGTGTCATAGTTAGTGGAAAATGTGGACCCAAATTGCAGGCCCACAGGCAAACTTAACAAAAAAGCTAACAGCAAAATCCGATCCACATGTGGCATATTCAGCTCACTCATTGGCCAGAAACGTCCGGGGCGGGAGCAACAAAAGTAAATACATGAAGATGGTGGTGTGATCTAGACTATAGGAGGACATGGAGAATGTACTATTATTTCACAGCTAGTTGCTAATCTGTACAGACCTTTGCACATCTATAGTATAGTACCTTCTTCCACTGAGATTACAAAGCATGTGTGGCTAGAGGAGGTTTTTTTTTGTTTGTTTTTTTTAGCTCAAACTTGTAACATACACCTGGTAGTTGGTTTGAATCAGGTCAGATCCTCTTCACACCATAAATGAACTGTTCTGGAGTTTGTTTAGAGACCACCTCCTACAAAGGGTCTCGGTGGGGTTGTTTCGGTCCAGACCCAAGTGTGATTACTCTGTTCACAACTGTACAAATGAACTGCACCAAGTGGGAAAACGAACCAGAATTTTATTTCAATGGACTGAACACCGCAGGAGTGAAAACACCCTTAGGCTATAAACCAATGTTTGTCGGCGTGTGAAGGATAAATCTCATAACTTGTGTCTGTTCTACAAATCTTTTTACTTGTCTGGCCTCTGCAGTGCATTCTCTTCATATTCTGCCGTCTTCCTGTCATCACAATTGTGATTCATATTACATTTTTTTTTCTAATTTAGGTACCGGTGTGTTTTGGTGCAGTGCTTCAGACTTCATTGTAGAGACTGCTGTTCTTCTTTGCCCACCTGTGGTGTCATTTCATCTTCTTCTCTTACTCTTACAATAGTGTCCTGTGGAAATAAGAGCAGTAATAAATAGGCTGGGTTAAAAGTTTTAGAGGTAGCAAAGACATATTATAAAACATTAAAAAAACGATGCCGTGTAAAATGTGATAAAAAAAAAGACTGATGCAATCTGAAAATCAATAATAACAAAAATAAATACAACACCTTGTAAAACATCTCAGCTAATTATATTTATTGGCATCAATTTAGCTCCGTTTTTTCATATGCACTGATTCACAACAACAGTCAGCTCCTGGTGCTTTATATTGTAACATAAAGATCCTGCAATATTAGAGGGAAAGCCCAACTGTCAGAAATTCCCATGATGACAGTAGGAAGAAACAGGAAGAAACCTCAAGTAGAGTTAGACTCAGGTGAGACCGCCACCTGCTGCAACATATATGGGTAGCTGACGGGAAAAGGAAAACAAGGGGGAGCAGAGAAGAAGTGATCACTCAGCAGGAAGCCACAAAGAGACGGTGAATAGTTCTTCAGCATCACTCTGTTATGTTACCTGCTCTCTGATTCACTGTGAGCAAAGGAAAAGCAGCCTGAGAAATGTATCGTATCCAGAGTAATCTTCATTTTCAAGGAGCTTTCAATGTCGCAAACAATAATTCTCTATAAATTTATATTGTACAAGTGCAGGTGAATAGTTGTGGCTTTTATTATTTTTTGGCACTTCAGGAGATAGTGTTTTTGGTTATATAACAAATCTGAACATGAGGAGTGGATAAGAGAGGAGATTTGGCTGACAGTCCTGTTTGTTTTGGTAGGAGAGGTTGATGTTACAGTGCAGCATCCAGTACTTATGAATGTTCAGTATTACACCTTTTAAATGTGACTGAGCAACTTGGCGTCACAAGGAAAAAGGTTTAAACAGCAGCCACTGATTACAGCTTAAAGAACTGACTTGCATCAGCAGAGTCCGTAAATTCCACATACAAATTCACATGAGCAGATTACGCTCCTTTAACAAACAACCATCTGCATTTAGTTTTAACCAATTTCAACAGGACCAGATGGGAATCTGCCCGCCTGTATTTTTCTCTTCCAATTACACGCTCTACCTCATGCTCCCTGACTACCACGAACAAACACAGATATGAATGCATTAACAAGCCCTCGTCATGTGTCCGTCCATATTTTCCGTACCGCTGTCTGACCTCAGTATAAGAAGCACATACACTACTGCGCAAAGGTCTTAAGCCATTTCATTTCTTATATTTTTATGTTCAGCATCCTCAGCACCACATGATCCAAATCATCCAAAGTGTCCATAAGTGCACCCTTGTCCTCGAACAGGGTGTTTGTTCTGTACAAACTGTGGTTATCACAGAAGTCCAATGACAAAACATCACTCAGATCGGGGAGGTTCTGAATCCTTTCGGTCAGTGTTTTTGCCCACATGAGTGGAACGCTGGATTCTCTAACATGGGCACCTTCAACCACGCTAGCTGAGGACTCCAAGAAGGTTGGGTACACTGAGCTATCATTTGACACATAAGCACAATCTCTCTCGTACTCCCCTCTGTGGCCCACATGTATTGTTTTTGGGTTGTTCTTTGCCTCATGGGCTAAGGCCCAGCCTCTCAAGGTTCCTGGTTCACTGGTTCCTGTTTATGTGCTCCAGGTCAGCGGTCCCCAACCCCCAGGCCTTGGACGGGTACCGGTCCGTGAGTCGTTTGGTACCGGGCCACGAGAGTTGAGGCTCAGGTGTGAAATGTATGGTTTTCAGGGTTTTTATCAGTTTTCAGCGTTATTTTGTTATCGTTTTTATCGTTAACTCGGTTTTCCTGGGTATTTTCACGTTTGTTATGAATAAATCTTCTTTTTTTCGGTACCGGTACTAGTTTTATTTTGTTGTATTTATCCTCGACACCTTAAAGGCTGGTCCGTGAAAATATTGTTGGGCATAAACCGGTCCGTGGCGCAAAAAAGGTTGGGGACCGCTGCTCCAGGTAACCATGTGCCTTGATTTCTCCATCATCACAGGGTATTTTTTTTCTAATTTACTATAAATCTGGCCCCTCAGTCAGGACCAATGTCCCTTGGGAAACCCTACCAAGGGCAGCATAGCCCCAAACACACAGTTCCTGGGGTCATGTGTTTGCTTCATTACCTCCATTACAATAAGGTTTTCGAATCGGTCCAACAAGTTAATTTTTTATTTCAATCAATACTTAGCTAACACCTTTCCTCCCCCCTTCTTTTACCCTCTTAGAAATTACGTTTATATTGTATAAAAATAATTATCATTTCAAAATTATTTCAACCCTTTCAGGCTCAAATTAAACTTTTTGTTGCTAATGCACAACCAAGTCCTTCAGTGGTACTTCTGAGTAAAAAAAACTCATAAAATATGGATGTGGGGTAATCAGGTTGTTAGTTTTTAACTGTTGCAAATCGGCAACGCCTGCCTTGAGAGGGTTAATATCTTTTTTAAATTAAACTTTTTTAAATTATTGACATCACGAGGAAACACTAGACACATTGCCTGAGAGATCGGGGGCTAAGGAGGTACATGCAGGGAGAAAGCCAGAGAGAATGAGCAACAGAGCCTAGATTTATGCTCAGGGAGCAACAGGCCCCTGTCACCAGAAGGCGCTGATTATCAAACCATCTTACAATTAACTACTCATTAACACACAGGCATGGCTGAGTAACACCAGAAATTGCCATAGATTGTAGACAGCATTGGTATAGTGGGAATTGTCTTCTATTTACTGATGGGGGGAGAGAAAGGCAAAAAACACTCCAGCAGTTCTTAAAAGATAAGATATGATTCCCCGAAGTCCTGGAATAGTCCATTGAGAGCTCAAACCTGAACCAAATAAAATAATACTTCTGAGAAACCTGCATGTGGCTGTGTGTATATTTGAACATACACTTGTATGTTTGCTTTTTTTTTTCATCAAGCCTGCCTGTTTGAGACTGACCAACTGCAAAGAGGGATAGAAGAAACTTAAGGGTCATTCTCAAGTGGAGGATAAGCAGAGAGATGAAGAGAAAGAAATCCCATCAAGGCAGCAATGTTGAACATTAAATCAAGGTGTTCCAGCAGCAGTGATAATTTGTCTTCGTGTCAAATGAATTATGTCAAAGGATTCCATTTCACCACCTCTAATCTATCTCCAACCAAATAATAAACAGTCTGCCAGTACATGTTTACATTTGCAGTTTCTAGCACTGGCTCATCGCAGATAAGTCCCCACAAGACAATTGACAGATGAGATTTAAAGAAAAAAACCCCACAAATTTACTGCAAGAGAAACACTTTTACATAAACTGGTTCAGATTATGTCTCAGTGACAGCAGCAACTATAAAACAAATGGACAAAGGGACAGATGAAAGTGTGAGGCGTGTATGTGTGCGTGTCTGTCTGTGCAGCGGTGTGCTTCACTGTCTAGGATGCAGTGTGCGGACGGATGATCTGCATGCACATGACATGATCTCTGGTTAACACAGAGATTACACAGCGACTTAGCCTGCTTTGCCACTGTGACCCTGCTAAGCCATGCTAACTCTAATAGCTAATACACAGTAGCTTCCTGCCTGCCTCAAACTGTGCAAGTCTGAATTTATGTGTCTTCACTCCCTAGAAAGCACTTCTTGCCACCCTAAATCTTCCCACCACATGTTTTCTTTCATCCCTCTCTCATCCCTCCTATCTTGTTTCCCTAACTTTCCCCCCTCCTTTAATCATATCTCGCTTTACCCCTTATTTACATCTCTCTTTTCATTTACTCTGCATTGCTCCCATCTTAACCCCCCCCCCCAGAAGGGGTGTCATGCCTTCTCTGGCATGTGAGCCAATGCCCAGATGTCTGTACTGGCTGCGGCTATAGAAATTAGGTCAAATTGAGACGGAGAGAGAAAAAGAGAGAGAGAGTAGGAGGCAAGAGGGAAGGACAGTAAAAGGAAAGAGACAGGAAAAAATTGCATAGGGTAAAAAGGATAGGAAAGGAGAGGTGGCAGAGGAAAATGGAAGAAACGATTGAAAGCACTCAAGAGGTGGAGCAGATGGTAAGTAGAGGGACGCAGGAGACGATTCCATCGTTACTAAGAAAAGAAATGTTGAGAGTGACCAAGAGATGGAGATGCTAAAATCAGGAAGATATATATTTTATATAAGACAGCTGTTTTTCTTAGCTAAAGTGTCCATAGATACAGTATGTGTATAGTTTACATACAGAAACAGCACAGTCTAAACAGCATATATAGCAATGTTTAGGTGAGTGATACGTGTTAAAGTTGGATCTGCCTGAATTCAAGGCAGAATGAGATGATCGGTGCTTTTTAATCCTTTCAGTGTTAAGTCCGGTTCAAAGTTCAGTGGCCCAGCAAATTCTAATCTTTATTTTAAACTTATTTTATAATTTAATCTTTGCACTATTGTGAAAGCTTCTGTTCTGAGCTCCCATTGCTAAATCAGCAATTATGTTTGTCCTCACATGAATCAGACTTCACTCTGATATTAGCCCCAGAAGACTGTGAGTATTGACTGTGTTATACATTTACAAGCACACAGGCGTCTGCGTACACATGACTGAATAAATGGAATGGATTTTTAGCTTAGCGAATGACCCCAAAGCTCACTGATCTTTGGCAGTTAACAGAATTTGTAGGAAACAAATCTCCAGTGACTGCTACAACAGCGGTCTGGCAGAGGTGCGCATAGCTAATACAGTTGAAATGGAGACACTGGAAGAAACCACCAAGAAAAACAGGCTTGGATACTGTGATACTTGGATACTGTAAAAATGACAAGAAACACAGTACTGTACTGTGTTTCTTGTCATTTTTACAGTTGCCTTGAACAACAGTTCTCCAGGCTTTCTGAAGTTTTTCTTTGGAGTTTTGCTTCGTTTCAGTCCCTGTATCATTTTCAGATGAATGTTTTTTTTTCTTTACTTAGTACTGACCCGTGACTCTCTCAAGCAACATAAAATACTATTTGATTGGTAATTTTTTATTGTTTAAGAATGACGTGACCCTAAACACACTGCCAGTGGTCATTTTAGCCCCTTTCCCATTAGTACCTTTTCAGTTCCACTCACCATGGCTCACCACGACTTGACTCAAATTGACTGCTTTTCCTTTACAATCGAGTACCACCTAATGTGCATGCTTGTCATTATAGCAACGTGGCTGAACATCCTGGGACATAATTTGTATGAAACATGAATGCTACGACAAAGGTGACGAGGTGGCGATATACCTGCTGCTCGGTCTGTGGCTTTTCTTAAGACACCAGGACCAGCACCAGGTTTTTTGTAGCCATTTCCCTCCTTGCTGGGCATCAAAAAGGGTTGTGTTGATTTTCGTGAATGACCAGACAATTGGTGGCATACAGCCTGATGACGTTACATTTTAGTACCTGCTCAGAACGCGTTGGAACCCCAAGCAGGTACTATTTTAGTACCTGGTACCAGGATTGACTGTGGCATGTCAATCTGAGTAGGTACTAATGGAAAAGTGGCTTTTGACCCCAATACACACACACACACACACACACCTCAGCTATGAGGTGTCAAGGAGACATCCTGGTCAGCTGTTCATATCACCTCGACTGGCCATTCTCTCTGTGAAGGAGTTATGGCTCTACTTTCAGACCATCCTGAATGACTGAACTCCTCACTCTTCTAGAGAGTCTCATTTCGTCTAGTTGCTGTCTTAGCCTTTTAGTCTTTCAGTGGTCACTACCTAAAGCTCTTGATCATAGGTGAGGATGGGAATGTAGATCTTCCGTAAATCAACCCCCATAATTTAAACTCTTCCATTACAAGCTGCAACTCATTCCCAACCCAGAGTGGGCACTCCACCCTTTTCCAGCTGAGGTGGTAATTGGAGGTGTTAATTTTAGTTGAAAACCAACCTAGTGCAAGTTGGAGGTCACTAATGTCAGTCTGCCCCAGGGCAGCTGTAGCTACAACCGTAGCTTGCCTCCACCAGTGTGTGAATGTGAGAGTGAATGAATAGTGGCATTGTAAAGCGCTTTGGGTGCCTTGAAAAGCGCTATATAAATCCAATCCATTATTATTATTATACTAATGAAACTGAAAAAACTACATCATGTGTAAAAACCAGAGAGGTGACCCTGAGACCTTCAAACCAAATACCTGCTAAACCTGCACCCACAAATTCACTCCATAAAAATGCTAATGCCCTAAGCTGTCTGAGGTACATCTGACACAACATAGCCAACATTCTGATAACGTGTAGTTTGGGAAGTTGTCCTCCAGATGATTAATGCAGCAACAGCATTGGCGTTCCTACCCAACTTAGTACAATGTGATACGAAAATTCAGGAACCATGAAAAACACTGACTGAATAAATAGTTCCACTTAACAAAACTCCTTATAGGAGATTTGTATTTTTAAATAAAAATGGTCAAAGTAGAAAGAGAAAACAATGAGGCTTTTCTTTTCCCTCTTTTTTTAAATCAAACAAAAAACATGAGAAATTACAAAAATGCACCTCTGGAGTCTGCAAGAACAGGGATACCACACTAAAGGTTATTTAATTTAATTAGATTTCCCCAAAAGTGGAACATTTATATCAGTAGGGTGGTAAATGTGGGTATACAGTTAGTTGGTGGTCTGTGCAAGAAACAAACAAAAAGCAAACTAAACCAAACTCAAGCACATATCAGCTCAGAGAAGAGAGAAAAGGGTTAGCACCGAGCCCTTTTAAAAAACAACTAACAAATTTGTTGCCTCCTGGCACCTACTTCTCACACTCTAAGATGGGGCATCACAATCATCAAACATCAGTCACAATGACCAAGACCATTTCATCTTCTGCTACAATCTGCCTCACAGTTGTAAACATTTAAACAAATAGTGTGGCACAATGAAGTGAGGGTTCACTGTGCTGCCTCCAAATTCCTGTGAAAAGTAGTTAACCTGCACTTTCACAACAATGTACAATGCTGTTGACTGACAATAAGTCACATGCTTCACATGCTCGTATACAAAGAAAGAAATCTGCACTGCACACATTTAAACAGCCAACAGGGTTTTCTCACCAAGGACGTCTAAATGCATCCTTAGGCATTATTCAGAGCTGCGCTGACTTTAAAGAGCTACTTCAGATCAACAATGTTTTCCAATTTTTACATGCAGATAAACCCACAAATACACACAGGTGCATGCTAGGTGGTCTTATTTTTCTACTTTGACATCATGGCTATCAAACACATGGTTTGTGTTTGCGGGGTGATGCAGGCAAATTCTTTTCTTATTTTCCTCAGCTCATCTGCAACAATGTGGTTATCCAATAATGCTGCAGGTTGTTTAGTGCAGATGGAATATTAACAGCTTATTTATTATATAGTTATTGTCATGACTATTGATCATTGGCCATGAGTACGAACCACTGAGAGTTAGAGAATGGCTGCAATCACAGCATTGTGAGATGGTGAAAGATGTACCCCTAAGCCCCCTGCTCGAATGCATATTGATCTTGAAACTGAGCTCACTTCCCATTGTTAGTCAGTGGTGCTAGTTTCAGTCATTATGAAAATGAACTATTTATCAGGTTGGTGAACCTGCAGTCAGCTCAGAATGAAGAATGACATTGCACGTACAGGAGCTGCTCAGCCATGGAAGCCCATGCCATGAAGCTCCTCGCACATTTCTTTTGTAGTGATGTTAGTGCCAGAGGAGGTTTGGAATTTAGAAACAAGACAAGTAGTAGTAAGTAAATGATTAAATCTCTTGCTCTCAGATTGTGTTTTAAGGCATAGGGTGATCATTTAGCATGCAAAATAATAGAAATCAGGTACATCAGGGACAGATGCACATAGAAGTGTAGTTAAAAACTTGATTTACAATGATCATTCAAATGATGTAAAACGTGTTTTTTAATATATATTAACACTCAACTGGTTTCTCAACTGGTTTGTGCTGCATTAAGTCTCCCTTCCGCTTTCTCCCCATCTCACATGGCTATTTTCATTTACTGCCATGCTTCGCAGTTTCTTCGCAGTCACTGCCATGCTTCTCTGTCTTCCTGTTTCACGCTTCATAATTTACATTCACAGCCTTTTAGCTAATCCAGAGTGACTTACAATTAATGCAGCAGCAGAATAGTCACCATAGTCGGCAACAATATAGTTACAAGTTGCCAGTCACTGTTTTTGTTTCTCCTTAGCTTCTTCCTTCCTCCTCTATCAATCATGCTATCTGTCTATTTTCCTATTCTTTATTACTCTTCTCAAGCATTCATCCATGCTTTACACATCCTTCCCATTTCCTTTATCTGTTCCCCCACCTTATTATTTTTCCTCTATTTTCTTCCCTCCAACCTCTCTTTTCACCTCTTTTTAATCTATCCTCTTTCATCATGTTCTCATCTGTTTTCACTTGTTATGCTTGCAATGTTTGCGTACAAACCCAGCATTGCAAAATCACAATCTTTGACACAGATCCATCAATCTACGCTGTCTCCTGATAAAATACACTTCACAAGAAAGGGTAAGATAAAAAAGGTGAATTAATCATAAAATGTTCGTATCTGGAGGAAAAGACGGGGGGTAAATTGTAGGTTGCACAACTGGTATTTCATCATTTACAAATTACATTTAAGGTGAAAAGCGCTGCAAAAAGGCAAAACGAGGGATTAAGACATCACAAAAGAGAAGGAGACACTGAAATGTACATACGAGGAAGTGACTGAGTCATTAATATAGACTGAGAGAAAGGGAAGAAAGATTTGAAAAAGTAAATAATGATCCATCAGCAGAGACAGAAGGAGAAGAGAATCAGAGTAATAATTCATAAAGGAAGAAGAAAGAGAGAAGAAAGAAAAATGGAGCTGATAAATCATAATAAGGAAACAAAGGAAGAAAAGGAGTGAATGAGAGCAGCATCAACTTGCAATGTGTGCACAATCTAAATGACTGTCAAATGTAAAGAACAC
>NW_005187533.1:1289074-1296266 GCF_000239375.1 Pundamilia nyererei | reverse complement strand
GTGTGTGTGTGTGTGTGTGTGTGTGTGTGTGTGTGTGTGAGATACCTATATTTCATAAATCTGAACAGAATTAGTAGCAGAGGGCATGCTTGGTGAAGACCAGCGCCAACCAGGCACGACGGATGGGAGCCAAGCTCTTGCTACAGTTTTGCAGTAGTTTGAGAAGTCGTCCATCCAAATCCATTGGAGTACAGTTCACCCATTCTGATACTGTGCATTAGAAAATCCAATACTGCAATATATTTGCCAATTTGTTTTCCTTCCACACCCATGAAAAATAAACAGATTTTCTCTTGTATTTATTGTATGTTGTCATTTATTCACTTGTTTATGATCTGCTCAGAGCAGCTGGACGTTGTTTGTGGTGTTCTGAACATGTGTTGCCAACAAGTAAATATCACAGGGTCCTCTGGCAGTCACATTATCAATATCAGCATTAACAACATGGTTGAAGTGTGTTTCTCCTCCCTCTTGTTTACTTTTTACATTTGAATACATTTTAATTATCTGCTGTTATAAATGCCGATACAGAAAGGTTGGCAAATACCTGATATCTGCTAAAATCAAACACTTTGTGGAGTATTTATTGCAAATATTTACAGTGTAAAGTCAAAATATTTAGAAGGAGTTAAATGCAGTACATATGGTAAACATTATAGTAAAACTTCAGTTCATTAGGCACTAATTAATCATGTGATTTTAAAACGCTTACACAATGGCAACAGTTGTCTAGCTAATTTCTTGAGCTGGTGAGCAGAAGTCCTAATCACAGGCATAAGGATTGGTATCGAAACCCGGTTCTTGTTGAGAACCGGTTCCCACTGTTTCAATTCCTTGGAATCGTTTGCAAAAATGGCAAACGATTCCAGTCGCCCCGAATGACGTCACCACGTTGCGGAGCGTCATTTACCTGGCAGGTAAACCTGGCAGGCTCAAACGCTCAAAAGTTTGGTTATACTTTACGAGAACGGATGATAACTTGCAATACTTGCAAAGTAGATATTTTATTTAAGGGAGGAAACACTACGAATATGCAAAAGCATTTGCTCACAAAACACGTGATAACCTTAACTGAATGTCGTGTTTTTAATTCCGCTCCGGACTCGTGAATCTCAACCCAGCAGCAGCGGTAACGTTTGCACGTCCTCTCCCGTTAATGCGGCAGGTAAATCATCAACTAACAGTGCATATTATGTTAGCGCGATCTGCCTTATTACAAAACCTGCCATTAATGTGCATTTAGGTGACCATGATGAGAGAGACAGTCTGGCTGGCTCAGATGCTGGCAGTTCTCACTGCAGTCTACCGGCAGTGTTGGTCAAGTTACTTGAAAAAATAATCAGTAAATAATTACTGATTACTTCCCCAAAAAAGTAATCCTGTTACTTTACTGATTACTTATTTTCAAAAGTAATTAATTACTTAGTTACTTAGTTACTTTTTAAAAGAACGATTTGCAACCTGAATAGGTGATAAAGCGATAGATCTTTCAGCCCAATTCTACTTTTTCTACATAATCCATCATACAAAATGTAATCAAATGGAAAAGTCTCTTTTTTAACTTGTTTTATCAGTTTTGATCTTTTAACTTTATGCATCAAGCTGCATCAAGCAAAAATTTAATTATATGCAACATTCTCTGACTTGAATAAATTAGTTTAACATTTAAACCTATTTTCTACACATTCCAGCACATAAAATAAAATATTTTTTGTGTTTACACTCACTCTTTCAAATAGATGCAAGTAAAACACAGCAGAAAATAAATAAAGTCAAACACTCAGTGGTCCTGTTGCTCTATTTTCACCTGTAAAGCAGGAGCAGGGTAGGCGGAGGTTTACCCTGGTGCAGGTGTGCCGCGGTCAGTTAACCCTTTAAGACCTACCATAGAACCAAGTCCGCCAGAGCTTATATTATATTTTTACATGCTGTGGAGCCATTTTTGGGAGCATTTCAAGTTGCTATACATCAATACAACAATTATAGCCCAGATTTTAATAATATGTGTTCATTAAGTGCATAGTAATTACATAAATTGCAAAAAAGTGCAATGAACTACAAAAAAATTGAAAATCGTTTTTGCTTTTTTAACATATATTTCTAGTTAGAGAAATTTAAGAGGCTTATCCCTCAAAACTGTAAATACAAAAAAGTTGCACAAAATAGTTTCCTACCACAGGAAATTTATTTTGAGTGTCTTCATAGTTTTATTTTTGAAATACACCAATTTTTATACACTGCAGGAAAAACGAAAAATAAATATTATACTGCATTATACTGGATCTCTTAAGATCTCACTGCTGGGTTTGTAAGGCCATGTTACTCCTAAATTTCTATCTTGTTCAAAGAGAAGATATAAAACAAAGTTCTAAGCTAATCGACCTTAGTGTTCTCCTTTTTTAAAAAAGAATCGATAAGAGAATCGATAAAGAATCGAATCCTTAAACAGAATCAAAAATGGATTCGCAATCGTGAAAATCTTATCAATACCCATCCCTACACAGGCATCAGGGTTACCCCTAACATCACCACTGTGAACAGGACAACTTGATCTAGAACTGAGGAAACGTCAAGGACTTTAAATACCCTCCACACTATGAGGTGATCTTGTACAGGTGTGGAAAAGGTGAACCAGCCCGGGGACTCCGCCCACAGGCTGATCAGACACCTGATGCTAACCTCCTCTCCCCACCTGTGACTAAATAACAGGGAAGTTAAACAAACACAGATCCTCACCCAAATTTAAAAATGTATAAACAGATGATACATTTTTATTCAACACACCGCAGTGTATGTGGATGTGACACAATAAACATGTCTCTCTACAGAATGGTGATAATACACACTACAAGAAGGATATCCAGGAAAAACGATTTCATGTTGAATAATATTCATCAAAGTTAGCAGCCGATGTCTACAAGAAGTGAAGAGCAGTCGGCTAGAGGGACAAGATGAAAGAGATCATTTTCAGAAGATGGCTGAGCCTCTAACTATGGCTGGCTGCGTCTTAATTTTTTTGCAGGATGAAAATGACATGTTTCGTGTAGTACTAGGCAAACTTGATGACTATAACAAGGAAAAATGAAGCATAAGTGTCTATAAATTCAGGAGCAGAGTCATAAATGCAGAAAAAGAATGGAGAGCTGAGACTGCGCATCAATCTGACACATTCAAACAAACAGATCAAAAGAGAGAACTTCAAACTGCAAACAAACTCAGACATTACAAGCTCAATGGCAGCCAGATCCTTTTTTTTTTCAAACTGGATGCATACTTAGGGCTTCACCAAATTGAGCTGGATGAGAAAAGCTCAGAACTGAGCCATTCTATATACCCCCTTTGCAATGCCTTCACTTTTTCATAGGGCAGTACAGTAACTGTTCTAAAGTATGAAAAGATCTTCGTCTGAGTGATAGACAGAGCATGATGAAAGACCGAGGGTGACAAAAGCAGAAAAATCTAAGCTGAGGCTGAACAAACTGAAGTATTGATTCAGGGTCAAAGAGATTACTTATCTGGGTGACAAATTGTCTGCAGCCAGACCTTGAAACGATAAAGACAATAACAGACATGACATCACCCAAAGACAAGAGCCAAATCAAGCACAGGGTAGATGGAAATTTAAAGTCTCTAATGACTGAGTGTCCTAACTTTAAACAAAGATCTGAGGGACACCCTTGAAATGCTGATTCACTGACACACTCTTACAGCAACGAATGATCCCAGATTCTTCCTTGTGGAGGATGTTACTGCTGCAGACAGAAGTCCCACAAGTTAGTAAATTGAAGAGCTCATTTTGTTTTTTCAGTCTTTACTGTCGGTGACAATTTCTGTATATAATAAAGACACGAAACTTCATTCATCTTCACCAAACTTCATCATTTTAGTCAGGTTGTGTTTATATATACATTACACTAAAGAAGTATTTAGCCACACCTCTCAATCGTTAATATTTTTGGCTTTGTTTTAAAAATTATATTGAAAAAGTATAATATTTCTCTACATTTGATGTGCTGAAACAGATGCAGCAAAAAATACAGTGAGTCCATGGAAGTGTTTGTGGGGAGACGTTAATGTGATGGAAGAGCTGCAGAAGTACCAGAAAACCAAAACATGCAAAGGACTGCACATAAAGAGGAGAAAGATATTAGAGGTCAAAAAAGATGCAAGCTAATATGTATTTTGACTCATGTATTTATATTCATATCTGTATTATTGTATATTATCGTCTTAACTTAAAATATAAAGTGCTTTAAAACAACTATTATTTGGTGCTGAATCGTACTGAATTCACTGAATTGATCTGAATTGAATTGTAGATACATATAACTGGTATTAGCAGTTTACTGTTAGCTTGTGACTTTGGCAGCTGTCCTGTGATATTATTATCTCCTCAGAAGTTTTTTTTTAAATTCTGAGTTTGTGCTGTTTTTCCTTTTTCCATTGTGTTTTATTCCACTGTTTTGTATCCTTTTTGCAGCATTTTTCTATGTGCAGGTGTTTTTGTAAGATGCATTGTGTTTGACCACTCAGGGCTACCGTACCATTGCCCCGAGTGTATAAAATCAAGCACCTAGCCATGCATTCTCCCTTTACAAATGTTTGTGAAAGGGCTCACTGAATTCAACTGTGGTACTGTAACAGCATGCCACTGTTGCAACTAACCAGTCTGTGAAACATCTTTGTATTATTGCAAAGTGGAAGCATTTAGGAAAACAAAAACTGAGATACAATCCAACAGACATCAGAAAGTCACAGAAAAAGAAAGGCTGGTGCATGCTCAGTACCTTCAGAGATCCAAACATCTTGTTGCATCAACATCAGCACAAAAACTGCACTGAGAGATTAATGGCATGGCTTCTACATGTGCAATATTTAGGTGGCCCTATGTCTTGCATTAAATAAAGACAAGACCACATTTTATGAATAATCACAACAGAACTCCAGGTTATTCCAAGAGCTCTTAAACTACTTCATACAGTTTTTAGATTAGCTGTGGTGAGTTAAGTGTAATTCCTTTTATAAAGAGGAAGTGATATTGTTAGACCTTCCTTTGAAGGTCTAACAATAAACTACCCTACAGTGAGTGTAAGGAAATTTTTTTTTACTGTGTTATAATGTTTATCCTGTCTAATGCACATGGACAGCTAATTAAACAAAGGAGGGAATTTGTGCTCATAAAGTCAATATACAGGTGCTGTTGTACAAGTGTGGGCTGTAATTAAATGTCACTAACAGGTCTGGAGGTGCAGTAGTCCCTCCTACTTCCTAGTTTCTAATTTGTTTGGATTGACATAAGCTGTGCCAGCTAGCACTTGGCACAATGCTCTATTTTTCTGGCATCTGGTGTAACATTTTGTGGACTTTATGTGGATCTGGTCCTGTGATTTACCCCATTTCTGTGTTATTTCTTGTAATACATTGTTGTCTGCATGTGGCAAGATGGCTTCAGTATGTTCAGCCTCTAAGTATGCAAATAGAAGGGCTGAGACAAAATTTTCACTACATGTTTCCCACATACAGAACAACATGCCTCTAGGGGACTATTAGGGTGAGGAGAGAGAGACATGCACTGGCAAATCGAGAAAAAGAAGCCAATTTCTTCCCTCCATGAGCATGTTTTACACATGACAAGTACAAAGAAACCTACGGCTTACATCCATCAATAGAGCTTGTGATAAGATTACCCTGTGATGTACACTTCTGCCATTCTACACTCACCAAAACTGGCACAGATGATGCTTACGCCAATCCTCCTGAAAGTTATCAGAAACATTTTAGTCTTTTAAAGCTTTTTGTCCAGGACTGGGAATCAAAATCAGTGACGGCAGCACCCGGCCTGTTGTGGTGGTAGAAAAGCTGGAAATTGGGGGACACAATAAACAAAAATACTTTGTCCAATCACTTCTTATAGCCAGATTTAAAAAAAAGATGAAATTAAGTTGGCATGGCAACTGTGTGCTGTTTGGCACCCTCATGGCTGCTTCCAGCTCTGTTTTATACACGTTTTGTATGAAAACACTTCTCCGACGCTGTCCCTGAAATGTAGGACAGGGTGTAAATGCACAATCACAACAACCTCTACATTGTCACATAAGCTGTGATTGTGTGTTAACATCTCTGTGTTTGATCATGCATTTGCAGCGACTGTCCTTTCTTTTCATAAATTGGCTGAAGTTTTATGTGTGTATCTCTGCCTGTCTGTCTGTCTGTATTTGGACGGCTATCAAGACAATTACACCACTGAGAGCTCTTCTTGGCAGACTGACAGAAACCCTGATGACAAATGATTGGATAAACCGTGCCTACAGGAGACACACTCTCATGCATACACAGTGCCACAGTTTATTTTTTCTTTTCTTTTGTGTTGTTTATCTTTTTTAACTGACCCTGATTTTTTTCTTTCTTCACTGTGATTTCAGTGAGACGAGAACAAGCCTGCTTCTCCTCTATTTTTATTGGTTCTCTCCATGGGTTATTTGCTGTGCTGTGGGACAAAGGGTCAGATTTAAAGACTGAAACTGATGTGTGTTAAGGCTCATATAGGATGTGGGCCTGGATTACAAGTCTCCATGACTGGCATTAGTTATGGCTCCATGGCTGGCCACACACTCGCATACAGTTGGAGTAAAAATAAATGAATACCTTTTACAGAAAATTTATTTACTGGACCTATCCCTACCCTTCTATTTAAAGGGTATGTAGTCACATACACATCATATACACATCTGAGCATTATATTATGTGTGTGCGTTTGTGTGTGTACAGGCTGCTTTGAATTGATAGGAGACCATGTAATTATCGCACTGTCAATGAATGAGTTGTCCATCGTGATCCTTATCAGTCATCAGTAGATCTGGACTTTATCAGTCAGAGATGTTTGCATAAAATTCATCTAGCATTAAAAAAATACTGCTGTACTAATAATGATGTCAGTTATGCAGAAACATGCAAAATTGAGAACACAGTTCTTAAGAAGAACCTTAAAATTGAGATTATTTTTCATTTTGAAACCTAAATATTTTCCCCGTTCTTTCTTTATAAACAATTAAGGGCTGCAGTTGTAATTTTTAGTTTCATAATGTGCCAAATGCTTTCAGTCCAGACTAGAGATGGCACGATACCACTTTTTTATGTCCGATACCGATACCGATATCATAAATTTGGATATCTGCCGATACCGATATGAATC
>NW_005187533.1:1286301-1287526 GCF_000239375.1 Pundamilia nyererei | reverse complement strand
TTTTTTTTAAAAATAGAGCATTTGTTTGTCATTTCAACATTTGATAAGATGAGTTTGTGAAACACTAAGTGGACAAAAGTATGCCCACATGGCCGCCCCTCCCTGAGCCTGATTCTGCCTGAGGTTTTTTCCTGTTAATAAAAGGGAGTTTTTCCTTCCCACTGTGGCCAAAGTGCTTGCTCATTGAGTCACTGAGTGAGTGAAAGTCGCCAACGCTCTGCTGAATCTGTAACTACACCATTCCAATTCTCCTCTGGCATTAACATCAGCACAAAAACTCCACCGGTAACAAGTAAATATTTTCATTCTACTCTTATTTTACAAAGCATCCTAAAATTTAAAAGACAAGGTTTTAAACATTCTGGGAAAATGACTGTGGTTGCGCACCTATAAGAATAAAATGCCTGGCCATTAGTCCGCCTTATCAACCTCCACAACCTAATGCACTCATAAAAGACAAACAAAGTCATTAATAAATCATTACAGCATGTGCAGGTACACGAACATCTCCAAACAGCACGACTCATGCCCACTACATTTTCAGTGATGTAAATAATCACTGACACAACCACACATACATCTTTTATCAAGCTTAGCATGCCTGATGACTGACTGCTTTAGGCACTGACAGCTCACACACTCGCTCTCATAAGCACACGCGTTATTGACTTAATAATCAAATCAAGTCCAATCCTTTTATTGAGCATGTAAAACATCACAGAGTGAGGCCTGAGGGTGCATGTGTATGAGCAGGTTTTGGGCATATGCCCGTTTTATTAATATGATGTCACCTGTATCTTCGCCAAAATGTTATGCTTCTTTTTAAATTTCTGGTGTATAAATGTTATAGTAAAGTAAGTTTTCTTTTCCTTTTTTGTAGCAAAACCAACATATTTTGTGTTTCTGTCAGTAATTTCAATTTTTTTCAGGTAATTTATTATAAAAAATGTGATATTGTATTATTATAAATATTAATTGGTGTGTACTTACATCTTCCTACAAAATGACACATTCTAAAAACAGAAGTAATCTGCAAAAAATATGCATGTTTGTGGAAGTCTACACTCATTAGAGATGTTTGACGGCCAGAGTTCTTTGTCCCAGAGTGGCCACTGTAACTAGAATTATGCACTTCTGTGCATTGGGAGGAAAACAGAACTCAGTTGAATGCAATCAGCAATTTACTGACACCCAGTAACACTGTGGCACTAAAGCAGCCATTCAT
>NW_005187533.1:1280601-1285532 GCF_000239375.1 Pundamilia nyererei | reverse complement strand
AGCATGTTAATTACCCTCAGAGAAGAGAAGAAAAATAACATTATAGTAAGTCTTTTTTTTAGGAAATAGTTATTTGAGAGCAACTTGGTTTGGTACAGATAAATATGAAGTATATTGTCCAGAGATGATATTTAGTTATTTATTAATATTTTTTGTACCATTTGTTGTGGGTGAGTGTATGTTTAGTAAGAGTGAATGTCAGCATGTTTTCTGTTTGTGTGCTTATGTTTCTTTAGTTGAGCTCTCTCGTGAGCTTGTAAATTGCAAGCAGGGTTTGGTAATCCCGTTCTCCCAGATTCCCTTTTCCTCTTCTCTCTGTTTTCCCATTCTGTTCTCTAACCTTCATCCTTCCCTCTTCTTAACCCTTCACCCTTTTTTCTTCTTTGTTTTTTCCCCTTAAGCTCTCCATCCTCTCTCCACAGTTTTCACTCTAGACTCCTTGTAGCCTGATTGTCATTGCCTCTCTCTCTCTCATCAAATCTCACATCTGCACTCAGCTGCTTTCTTACGCTTGCTACATTTTTTTTTTTTTTGCTTACAGAAAGTGCCCAAATGCTTTGGACGATAGGCATTATCATTTGAAAGAGGGGCTTTTTTTTTTAAACCAGTTGCAGCAATTCTATTTCACAGGCTGTTTCGTGTTCACGTTGCAGTGCCAGTAAGAGAGGCAGTAGCAAAAATAAAAGTTGGTATGGTTATTTAAGGGCAGCATGTATAAAGTTGTTGTTAGTTTTGTGTGTGTTTTTTCACCTGTCTCAGAGAAACTATGAATTTTGGTTGCTTGTGATCCATATTCTGCTCCGGCAGCTTTATTTAAATCCCTGAATGTGGTGACATCTCTCCCAGAGCCCCAGCTCAGTGACATCTGTGTGTATCATGTAGAGAATCACTCTAGTTTTACTGCTGGCAGTACAGATCATGTGTTCATTGCAGGAGTGCTGGCAGACATATTCAGCCTGACCTTGGCCCACGCTGTGGTACTAGCCTGCTTCAAATCCACCTCCATCGTCCCGATACCCAAAATTTCCAACCCATCAAACCTCAGCGACTACCGCACAGTAGCACTCACCCCCATCATCACAAAGTGCTTAGAGCAGCTGGTCCTAGCACACTTCAAATCCTGTCTCCTGTTTCCTCTACTCCCTCTTCACCCACGCCTGCAGACCTACCGATGGTTCCAACACCAGCATTAAGTTTGCAGATGACACCACGGTGATTGGCCTCATCAATGACAATGATGAGGCCGCCTACAGGGAGGAGGTGGATCGTCTGGCTGAGTGGTGCGACACAAACAACCTACTGCTTAACACCGAGAAGACCAAGGAGCTCATCGTGGACTACAGGAGGAATGCTGACCCACATCCACCCATCTACATTAAAGGGACGGCTGTGGAGCGTGTGAGCAGCTTCAAGATCCTGGGTGTCCACATCTCCGAGGATCTCATCTGGACAACCAACTGCTCCAAGCTGGTCAAGAAGGCTCACCAGCGGCTCCTCTTCCTGAGGACTCTGAGGAAGAACCACCTGTCCTCAGACATCCTGGTGAACTTCTATCGCTGCACCATCGAGAGCATCCTGACCAACAGTATAACAGTCTGGTATGGGAACTGCTCTGCCTCGGACCGGAAGGCATTGTCGTGAAAACTGCCCAACGCATCGCCGGAGCACCACTTCCTGCCATAAAAGACATCTACAGGAAGCGGTGTCTGAAAAGGGCTGGGAAAATCATCAAAGACCCCAGTCACCCATCACATGGACTCTTCACCCTCCTGCCCTCTGGGAGGCGCTACAGGTACCGGAACAGCTTCTTCCCTACAGCTGTCAGACTCCTGAACTCTGCCTCCTGACATCTGACCCACGTTAACACATGGACTGAACATACACACACCCACAACCACTAGCATTTTATACAGCCTCTGTAGAAAGTAGCCACGTATTTCACTTATCTTAATTGCACTACTGTATGATTCTGTATAAACAATCATTCTGTACAATATGATAATTATAATTATACAACTGTTTACAACTGTTTATAACTTGCAAATTTCTGTATAGCTTTATATTTATATCCTGTTCATAGCCTGTACATAGCTTGTATACCCACTACAGCCTGTACATACATGTAGAATATAGCATATTCATAACATACCTTCATACCGTGTACATTGTGACATACCCAGAATAGACCCATTTTTGTAATATATCAATATACCTATATTATTGCTAATATATATTTTGTAATATATCTATATCATGGCTAAAGCACTTCTGGATGGATGCAAACTGCATTTCGTTGCCTTGTACTTGTGACATGTGCAATGACAATAAAGTTGAATTCTATTCTATTCATGTTCATGTTGTTGTTTTATTTAATCATATAAGTGCAGATAAGTTGCTAAAAACAAATTAAAAGCAAAAGTAATGTCTTTAAGTGCTATTCTTTTCTCCCCGACATCTCGACAGCTCTTTGTAACCCCATGTCATTGATGATCCCAGACATAGTCAAGTGACCCATCTCAGAACTGACTCGGTTCACCTTTGCAGAAGTATGCATTCTTCAGCCTCTCTCTCATTGAGCTGCACGCTCTTATCAGCATGCTCCAGTTGCCGTAGCTTGAGCGTGCTTTGAACCAGTTCACCTCCTTGTGTGCTGTCTGTATGGGAAAGCAGCGGCGACAGAGGGACGCAGTCATCTTCATGCGTGTGTTAGCGTTCACATTTTCTTGTGTTTTTTTTTCCCTCAATGACATTCAAGCTTCACAAGATGGTTGAAATGGTGTGACTGCCAGATTTTCACACATAATTTTCTCATTTTGCCCTTGCCTACATTCCTCTAATCCTACAGGGGTGGTCTATGGCTCTGTTTGGCAGGAAAAAAAAACAGTTTTCAAGAGGGAAGGAGAGGGATTACCTGCATTTCACTTTCTCTTCTTCCTGTGATGATAATTGAACACATCCTAAATGGTTTTTATATGCGCACAGAGGATTGTGAATATTCAGTGAGTCGGGGCACATGAATTCAGGGATTATTTTAGGGTGTAACTGACAGTAAAAAACAACATAAGTTTTGGAAAAGTCTTTATGTTCTGCAGTAAATGTCTTTTTGTTTTTGTTGATGTTTGCAAAATGGAAGCAATTCGAAAGCATTGTGCAAATGTATGACATTTTCACTTTTTTTGAATAGTCATAGAGAAGAGCTGGAGAACACTGAGTTTCTAAGAGAAATATGAAAGAAAGCTGTTTAAGTTGCCCTCTAATAGCATATCCTCAAATTGCTGAAATTATTCGCTAAGATGAAAAGGAAAAATAAAGTAGTGGGCTGAAATTGTAGCATGACAGAGAGAACAAAGCAACAACTGAATAGGTTAAAATCAGAAAATTGCAGAAAAGATAAAGGAGAAGAAACCACATTAAAAAAAAAACAGCCATGAAAATTGCAGGACACACTGTGTAGTACGTTTAATAAGAAAATTGAGGCCAAAAAAGAGACTTTATTTATGTTCGTGAGATCAATAAACATGTTATTGATTACATGATACATAATTACATAATGTGCATATTCATGACTCGTCCTGTATAAATGTGTCATCATGCTCAAAGACAAATGAGCATGCATACACTAATAGAGTCAGAAGATCCAGCAAATAATATGCACACTTCCGCGTGTGTTTTTAATTCTGCATTTAAGTCCCTGAAAGAGTGCTCACTAAATTACAATAAACCATAGAGGCAGAGATCCTGCCTCTATGGTTCAGCCTTAAGATCCTAAACATTGTTAACTCTTTTAAAAATGGCATCGCAAGGCATTAACTTTATTGCTATTTCAGGAGTCCACAATCCCACGCATGATGCGTCCTGAATTGCTACTCTATAATAAGGCGATAAATTACTGGATCAAAGACTTATGGTAATGTGAAATATGAAAAAAAAACCAATAACAAAACAAAGAAATGTGAGAACTGACAGTCCCGCTGAAAATCAACACCATGCCCCACAGCTCGATAAAGTTTTTAGCTTATTGTTTTGCCAGACAAACCATGACAGTGCCAGCTCATTTTAAATTACAGCAGCTCAAAAAGGCCTAGCAGAACTCGACTACACACCTGCACAGTACAGAGTGGCAGAGAAGGAAAATGAACAAAGAGGCTGGAGAGGAGAACTGTGCATCTTGCCATCCAAATAGGCCAAGCTGTTTTTCTTACGAGCTGGCACACAGAACTTACCACTAGTAAATACTCAGCTTTTTTAGCATTTGATATACAGGCTGTAACAAAAGGAATCATCTGATTTCAAAGTGCTTTAATTCCACAGCCATTCACAGGTAATGTTTAAAACATGTAGTGTTAGAAAGAGCGGAGTTTCACGTGTCCGCTCTGCAGCCACATCAGCAGTGCTGCAGTGACTCCATACATGGTCGCAAAAGTATTCACTGAAAAAAAGGGATTGGCCAGCTCTTGGATTTACATAAGCATCTTGCGTGTATTTAACACAATTGCCTCATGCTTTAAAGTTAAGTGTAACTATATAGTGTAGAAACTACATGATATGCAGAGAGGGTAGATTAAATTGTTCATATCATGTTCAAGTGAAGTAAGTCAATAATATATCAATGTTAAATCCCGCGACACTGCACGGGTTTCAGACTCGAGCAGCCACCTCTACTTTTTTTGGTATACCAAAAAAAGTAAATTGGGTGGTTGTTACATTAAAAAAGTCTAACTTGTAATTTAAACACAATAATTTCATGTTTCTATGAACGTAATTAAATCATGTAGGATTTGCATGGAATTCAAAAACTTAATTTGTTCTTGTTGAGACGACCTGATACAATCTAGTAAGAGTGGTTAGTTGCTGAACTCATGAAATTCACAAGATCGCACAAGATTTCAAACTGCAGGAAAATCAGTGGAGTTATAAGAGGCAGAGAACTA
>NW_005187533.1:1272458-1278978 GCF_000239375.1 Pundamilia nyererei | reverse complement strand
GGGGTGTTAAAACTAGAACATGTTCTCTGTTTGTTTGTGTCTGTAACAAGAACAAGAACAGACAGATGACCTGACTACTGGTATCTGCGATTGTGCTAGCTGCAGCCCTGCTCTGCGCCACCTGTTTTATGCATATCCCCCTTTCTTTCTACCCATATGTTCTCTTTTAGTCTTCTTTTCCCCTTCTTTAATTTACACTTCCACACTCTTCTTTAGTTTCTTACTCTGTGTCACTGCCCCATCTTCGCACGTGCCCCCTGCCGCCTCCCTCTTCGCTTCGCCCTGCGCTGCCTTCTCTCTTGCAGCCTCTTTCCTCTCTGATGGTTCGCTCTCTGATGATTCATTATAGATTTCTGTGCACTTAGTGTTTCACATATTTCACCCTTCATCACACAGAATGCTGAATCACATTTTGCAGTGTTAAACTACTGTTTGGGTTCAGAATGAAAGGGCAATAATATCTGAAAACAATATCAGAATTACATATAATGTAACAAAGATGACAGCGTCGCTCAGGGTGTGCTTGCTCAGGCCTAGAAGTTAAAGCAGCCTGTGTTTTTATTACATCCTCTTTGGTTCAGTCACACATTCACCTTACTTGGATTAATGTGCACGTATTTATTGTTTCTTCATGGCCATGGTTGTCTAGGCAACATATCCTTAAATTTACTTGTGTGCATGTTTTTGTAACGCAAACAAGGTTAGATGACTGGCTTTAACAACATAGTTCCAGGACATAAGTCCAGCCTCAGCTGCTCTTGACTTGAGGTCGTTTGAGTTTTAACTGTTTGATTGATAAGATCCTTTCAAATGGAAATAATTACTATAGCCTATTACTTAAACAGGCACCTCTTTAGCTAAAATCCTATTTCACATAATGCATTTGCTTCACACATACCCACATAAATAATGGAATGACATTAGGGTCTGTGACAGGACGCACACAACTGGAATGTCCAACGAATTTACTTTACCTAAAATAAAGTCACAAAGGTTGCACCTTGCCTGTCCTCCCCCCAGGAGATCCCCCCTTTATCACTCTCTAAAATGTCATGATTAATATTTTCAATGGATTTGGGTGTCAGGGTGTTTCTTTTGTCTGTTTTGTATTCTGCCCTTTTTCTCTTTGGTTTAAAAGAACAGAAAGAGAACATTAAGGTCTGGTTTATAATAGGATTGAAGTAAATCCTCCATAATGGACTGAAAACAGCTTTCTGTTCTTGTTCTCATGTCCTTGGTGTCCACTGTTTGGCACCTCTCCTTTCTTGGTTCTGCTGCTTGTTAACTTTACCACTTGTTAAAACAAATATCTAATGAGCCAATCATATGGCCACGGCCCAAAGCATTTAGGCATGGAGACATGATTAAGACAGCTTACTAAAGTTCAAACTGAGCTAACTTACTGTAAATGACTTTGAACTTGGCCTGGTTGTTGGTGTGAGAGGCACTTGTCTGCGTATTTTACAAACTGTGGATCTACTCAGACTTCATAACTTTACAGCATATGAGAAGAAAAAATATCCACTCAGGAGCAGTGGGAACAAAAATGTCTTGTTGAAAAGCAGATATCAGAGAAACATTTCCAAATTGCTTTGAGCAGATAGGAAGCCAACGATAACTCAAATAACTGATCATAACAACCACAGTATGCAGAAGAGCATCTTTGAACATATAATATCTCTGACAGAGATGTTGCTCTGTCAGAGATATTGCTCTATCTCGTCTGAAAAAGATGGGATAGAGCAGCATAAGACCGCATCAGGTACTCCTACTATCAGCTAAGAACGGGAAACTGAGGCTACAATTCACAGTTCATGTTCCTTTGTTTGAAGATCTTCAATTTATGCTGTAACACTTACATTCCAAAGCATTGTGGTGATGTGGGGTATGTTTTCTTGGCATCTTTCTGGTCCCTTATTATTATATACCACAGCCTACCTAAGTAGATTTGCTAACTCTGTCCATCCCTTTATGACCACAGTGTGCCCATCTGGAATAATGCTCAGTATCACAAAGCTCAAATCATCTCTAACTGGTTTCTTGAACATGACAGTGAGTATTCTACTACACACTGTACTCAAACGGCCTCCACGGTCTCCAGATAGAGCACCTTTGGGATGTGGTAGAACAGGAGATTCAAATCATGAATGTGCAGCCGATGAATCTGCAGCAACTGTGTGATACTATCATGTGAATACGGATCAAACTCTCTGAGGAAAGTTACCTTGTTTAATCTAAGTCATGAAGAATTAAGGCAGTTCTGAAGGCAAACATGGGTCCAAGACAGTGCTGGGAAACTATAAATAATAAATTGGATGGTGAGTGTATTTCTATGAGAATGTGCCATTTGTCATCTTGGATGCCTGTATCTAGATTGCCTCATCAAGAATAAACCAAACCACATGAGCGTAATTGGGACCAACTGATCCTGAGTCAACGAGCTGATCTTTGATCAACTTATGGAGAACAGACACAAGCTCAGCTCAAAACATAATCTTTTCATTGAGATTAAAAAACAAAGAAACAAAGACAAATCGTCGTCATGCATTTGAAAGGCAAAGACGCACAATGAGGAAATAATGGTGTTAGCAAGTTTTATTTTAGGAGTCACAGGACTGTATTTTTTATGAACTCATGCAATTAAGTAGTCAAATGGGACTAAACTTTGACAGATGGATGGTTTTGCTCTGCATCACCGTCATTTATTTTTGTAAATCTGTGTCTTGTCGGGTCCCTTAACTTCACAGAAGTGCAAAACTAACTACCTAGTTAATGTTTTAGCAGCATAAATTTGTGATGTCCACTTCACTCCGGCAGTTATTTTCCAATGAAGTTCTGTCTTCCCAGTGGCTGACAACTAGTGAACATTACATTTTTCAAAGAGTACTATGTTTTGGATAATGACCCTTCTTAAGAGATTTACCTTTTTTCTAAAATATTTTTATTTATTTATTTTTTGTGTGCTAGGCAGAGAGATGACTAAAATACAGATTTTCCATTTTTGATTTGTAAATATAAGGGCGTTTATGTTTATTGAAATTAAATTATCATTGTTACACACACATACACACAAACAATGCTGGATTTTCCTTCCTTTTAATGTTTTTAAATTGTTTTTATTACCTTGATGCTTATATAATGTATGCAGTCTAAAAATGATCTAAATTATCTTTATAGGGCTCTTGAGAGGCCAATTAAGAAGGGATTCTGCAAAACACACCTGTACCAAAAAGGTAAATAAAGAATTGTTTTTCATATGGCTTCTGTGAATTGTGAGGATATGACTCAAAAGACGAGCAGCGTATAAGATTCTCACATCAGCTGTGTAAATGCCAGGTTGTCTTTAAACAGAACTGAAATGGGGCAATTTAATGTAACTACTGAATCAATAGTGATTTTTACAGATTATCCGAATGGTTCCAAACTTTTTAAAAATCTTCTGAGACCCACACCCCCTCACACACACATACTTGTCCAAAAAAGTCCAATTTATATTCCGTGCTGTCAGCTTTACAATATTTATGCCTCTTTACCAGGTGGTTTAGAAGATAGCCAGGCCATGTTGTATCTCATGGTCACATACCTACTGAACCCTCTCTCTTTCATCCCTTCATTGCTCTCTCCATACTGCTCCTCTGTTAATCTCTTTGGCTACAGATATTGCCACTTCCGCCTGCTCCGCTTGCTTGTTCCCTCTTTTCATTATTCTTTATCTTTCCATATTTCCCACCTGGGAAATTGCATTATCATGGTGTACCTCACTTTTGGAAACAGTGCAAGGGTCCCTCCAACTGGTTGAAACAACATTGCAGAAAATTTTGCCGCATCACCTTGTTAATTTTCAAAATCGTAGACAAAGTAGCATGTGAAAGTTTTTTTCCATAACAAACAAGGGACCTTTTCTCACAGACATCTTTTTTTTTTAGATGTAACCACTAAAAAATGAAATGAACTGAAACAAAGTTTTACATTTTTCTAAATATCACGTTAAACAGCTTTAAAACAATATTTTAATTACAATACATACACACATAGATAATATGATTCATATAACAACCAATTTTACAGACAAGCAAACAATAGGCTTAATCAGGGGTTCAGTATTACTTAAAGTGATTATTCAAAATAGTTTTCTGTACTTTTTTATATCACCTTTTAAATATTATGTATAATGTCAAATCAATTTAGCAACTTAGCTATTTTTTAAATTAATGCAATAATTTTATTGAATACAAATCAGGCTTCAGTCCTTGTACCATACACTCTCTCTTTTGCCTTCTTCCTCTCTAACCCTAACCAGGTATTTTAAGAGATACTTCTGCTCCCCTGTCTTGCTTTCCATTTTTCCCGCCCTCACTCTTATGTCTCTCTATCATCACCTTCCTTCCTTGCATACCTCCAGGCCTCCCTGCCTTCTGTACTTCCCGGCTCTCTTTGCTACTCTCTCTTACCCTGTCAAGTTTTATTTTCCTCTTCACCATACTTCCTGCCCTTCCCTGCTTGGCTTTCTCCTGTGTTTTGCCTGTAATGGTGGTGTGCGTTTCATCTGACAAAGCTGGGCTTTTGTAGTGGTGGCCTGCTTACCATATCAAAGTCAGTGATGGCATGATAAGGCTGCTTAAATTAAGGAAGGCGTCTTTCAGAGAACAAAAGCCAGCTAGTGTGTGTGTATATTGTAAGCATGTGTGCAGAAATAGATGTAAATTGTCCCCATGTTTGCATACATGTACACATGCATTTGAATGTGTTCCTTTCTGTTTTTGGGTCAAGTCAGAATAATTTTTCTTATGTCTTACTTGCTGTCCTGGAGGTGTAGTTTTCTAGTCCTTAAGGACCCCAAAGCGCTTCACACTACATTCAGTCATTCATCCATTCACACACTGGCAATGGCAAGCTACATTGTAGCCACAGCTGCCCTGGGGCGCACTGACAGAGGCGAGGCTGCCGGACACTGGCGCCACCGGGCCCCCTGACCACCACCAGTAGGCAAACATGGGGTTAGTATCTTGCCCAAGGATATTTGGCATGCAGCTAGGAGGCAGCCTGGGATCAAACCACCGACCTTCTGGTTAGTGGCTAACCTGCTCTGCCACCTGAGCTACAGCCACCCCTACTAAATGTAAGATCATGTGGTAAACGCTCGTCATGCTTGCTCTGCATGAGGAGCCGAAACATTGAATATCTTCGAGACTACAGTATCGATCGAGATAAAAAAAAAAATAGCACAGACATTCATGTTTTAACTACTTTTATTTAACACCTGGCCAGTTAACTCTACCTGCTAATACAGTTGCAGTCCTATTAGTCACTGTTGTATTGGTGTTAGAACTAATGATTTTGCATCTTCCCTCAGCCAGTGCTCTATACGACTTCACAGAATCTAAACAATCTTGTGGAATACTGACCTGATTTTGAAAAACAGTAAAATCAATGTGGAGCATCTATTTCTTTTATGCTTATAATGTATTAAAGTAGTTTAATATGCATGCTGAGACCACCGCCACTTGTAAAATTAGGCTTTGGGCCACAACTTTTTAACTATCTCTGTCTCACAGAGCTTCGTCTAGTCAGTGTTTTAGGTGAGTACCAGACTGTGATAACAAAGCAATAAGCTTTCATCACCTAAAGTGTTCCCAAAGCACTTGTGTGAAACAACACCTTGAAGAACCAACAGCAAATAAACTTCTGGCTTTGAAACATTTTAAACATTATAAGAAAACAGACTGGAACGAAACCAGTCAAACTATTTTGTCACCATAAGGTTGTCACTGTGAATTTATTTGTATTCATGATATCCTGTATCACCGTGCTTTTACTGGTGGTAGTGATTTTTCTTTATGCTAATTAAAGTTAGGAACTACAGATGTGTACACATCACTGGCAGTTGTTTAATGTTTTCATGATAGAGTTTTTTCCTGTATCTGCACTAGAGTGGCAACGAGAGAAAAAAATGTTCTGAGAGACAGATTTGCTCTTGCAAGAAGACAGAGCTGAAAATGGAAATGGTAGTGTAATTCTCATCTTATGGTACATGCTGAGTGGAAGGGAAAAGAAAGCCATAACTGACACCAGGTCCTCACCTGAACCTTGAGCATGGTGTAGCTCTCCTCCAAGCACTGCTGGTACTTCTAGGGCTTTCACCTCTCCATTTTCCTCTTGATGGGTGCATTTGTCACAAGAGCATCCATTTCTCTTCCTTCTCTCCTTCAGTTCCCTGCCTGCAAGATTCCTTGGGGATTGGCTCTTTCAAATTCCCCAGCAAATGCTATGGGTGATATAATACAGCCAGTTTAAAAGACAGTTCATTAGAAAAACTCACTAACCCCATCAATGCATTTGCTTATGAAACCCCGGTTAACATAGCTGTCAATAAATAAAAGCCTGTTAGTAAAAACAGTCATAGGAAATATATTACAGGTGACAAATAGTCAATAAATAAATCATAATGGTTAAAACATTCATTAAAAAACATCAGCAATGATATAATTCATGGTATAGGATTTCCATCCATCCATCCATT
>NW_005187533.1:1268861-1270311 GCF_000239375.1 Pundamilia nyererei | reverse complement strand
GATATTTCAGGATCGATCCGCACATCACTAATCGTTCCTTCTTTTTGATGCTGGAGGGGGAGAAATGCAGACAGTCCTTGCAGAGCTGCTGCCTAAACAAGTGAAAAAAATACATTAAAGAACAAGCCAGAAGTCTACATAAAGCCATTTTTGTACTCTGGAGAATATATTTTTCTTTTTCCGAACTGTCCTTGCCTTGGTGACGTTGTGAACATAACTGAACGGGACTTGGTGAGTTCAGAAATTGTATTTTATTTCATGCAAGAAATGTTTTGTTGTATTATATTGTTAATTTCATGCAAATGGAAAGTCTAGGTAACAGATTAATGTTGTTTTATGTTAAAAACGGTGGATTGGTGCTTAACCGGCACACAGGCTGTAGTTCAAAGGCCTTTGACGTTGTGTTCAGCGCGCCATATTGGCATCACCTCATTTAGGACTAAATAAGCTGGAAAAAACAGACTTTTACTGTTATTTAAGGGCTACCCGTGTGTTATTTTCAAATGTTTATGCATATTATTTTGTTGTTATGGTAGGCCATTAAGGTTTGGATCGGAAAATGCTGAGCTAGAATCGGAGTTTGATTAGCTGAGCGAGAAACAAGAAGGCGAGCCACCCACGGACCCATTGAACTGTACTGAGCAGGAAAAGGGGAAAAACGCCCCCTGCTGGATGTTGAGCTGTTTCGCTGAAAAAAATGGTAGGAATAATCCATACTAGGGCTGGGCCATATTATACCGTTCACGGTAAATACCGGTACAATGTAAGGCAACGATAAGAAAATGAAATATCGCGATAGAATATGGGTAAAACGCGCCTTTGTTTTCATACGCACATGGCCAAAAAGCATGGCGGCAATGGAGAATGAGAAGGGAGAAAGCGGATCGTTGAGTGAAGGGGATGAACCAGAATTCGTTTGTAAAAATGGTGCCACTTCAGTGATGTGGAACTGGTTTGGTGTTTGTCCGTCAGATACACCACAAAGCACATTTTTTTCTAGAACATGCAAGCGGCCGTTGTTATTGCCGTATTTGTCAGACTAAGGCGCTCATAAATCTGGGAGTAATCTGGGTCCTAAACTCCGTCCGCTCCAGGTCCCAAAGTCAAACAAACACTGCAGCATCACTGAGAGTTAAAAAACTGTCTAAATTCTTTCATCTTTAATAAAACGATCAGCATTGCTGCTTTACCAGCTGTAACTATGAAGTTTAACATCCAGGCACCCATAACAGAATTTATTACACTTAACGGAGTTAGAAGCGGAAGTTAGCTCGCTAGTTTCGCTAGTTACCTAAGTATGATATTGCATGTTCTGACTGAGAGATTTCTGAAAAAGTTCAAACATACAGCTCTGCTATCACTTCCAACATAAATGAAGACAGGAAACTAAACAGCAGTGATATTTGTAAGGTTACTGAAGTTGGGCTAGCTGGTTTATAATGATGTGCTA
>NW_005187533.1:1257860-1258770 GCF_000239375.1 Pundamilia nyererei | reverse complement strand
TACTTCCCAGTGTATTTAAACCCTGTGTTTCTCTGAGTCAGTGTCGCGTCGTCCCTCATGCTGTGTGGATCTCCCTGTGTCTCTCTGAGTTCTTAGTTTGTGGTTTCCCAGTTTAGTTTAGTTTGTATGTTTGTTCTACCGGCAAATAAAGCTGTGTTTTGAGTTCATTCCCTCGAGTCTGTGAGTCCTGCATTTTGCCGCACAGCGATTCCTGACAACAACAATAACCTAGGTTGAAAATAACATCCTTTTAAAGCCAAATAAAAGGTTTTGAAATAGGATAAATTAACAGAAATTACTGAACTAAAAAGGGAAAGAAAATATCTTTTCCTTAAATGTGTGTGGAATGTTCTATGTAATGTGTGTCAACTGTCTATTCTCTGTTTTTACAAAATAACAAGCTGGCAATTTAAACTTATTTTCTGGTCTGTGGTCTTTATTACACGCTACACGCATTACTACTCTAGTAGTTGAACCTAACTGGCCCTAGTGTACTGTAACGACTCCAGACGTGCTACACTTACACTTATTCATAAGTTGGGTGGTACTGGCAACAGGCTAGTACCATCATCATGAATGTGCAATCTGTGAAACTACTTGAATTTGAATTATTACACTAATTTAGTTTTATTGTAGTTCACTTTTATTATGTTTCTCTCACATTTCTCTGCCTCACTTGTAACCAATAATCCATTCCTTTTACTCTCTGCAGTCAACATTTGCAACAATGTCCTAGTTTGTTACCCTGCACTTTTTATGTTTGAACACTTTTTTGTCAATTTTGACCCATGTTTTAAATTTTGGGCTCACAAGTAGTGGTGCAACGGATCACAGTTGAGCCGTAATCCGAACCGATCCCACTCCACGGTTCGGCACGCACATGATCCGAAGATTCGAAAAAGAAGAAAAA
>NW_005187533.1:1249144-1256463 GCF_000239375.1 Pundamilia nyererei | reverse complement strand
AGTCCGACTGGGCTAAAGCTATTACAAAAGCTATTGGGGTGTTTAGCTGCAGACGGGAGGCCGTATTCCGTTGTGCAAAACAAGGGGTTTAAACTATGATGAACATGCTTGAGCCACGCTATGATATCCCGTTGCGCGTCCAAGATTGTTCCAAGCATGTATGAGCAGGAAAAGTTTAAAGTTATGGCTGAACTGTCCCAGGCATCTTCTGTTGCCCTAACTACTACAAATGTGTGGACCTCCAGGGCAACGGAAAGCTACGTGACAGCTCATTATATCACAGCAAAGTGCGATATAATGAGCTGTGTGTATTATTGTAGGGTCTACCTTACAATATAAAGCGCATTGAGGCGACTGTTGTTGTGATTTGGCGCTTTATAAATAAAATTGAATTGAATTGAGTGGTACAAAGCCCTATACTGCCCTACATTGAACCATTTTTTAATAATTGTGTGGAATAAGTCTTGAGTTGAATGTTTTTAACAGGCAAAAAAATACTTCAATAAGTGAATATGTAAATGTTTTTGTCTTTTTTCTTTTTTTGCTGATCCGAAAATTGATCCAATCTGTGACTTAAAACCGTGATCCGATCCGAACCGTGAGATTTTTGATCTGTTGCACCACTACTCACAAGTGTCAGTTCATTATTTTTATTTTAAACAATCACAACATAACTTAAAATGCCATTACTACTAAATTAAACCTTACATACAAACACATAAACACACACACACAACTTCAATAATACCAGTGTGTTTTCGAAATATTAATCGGGTTAAATCCTCTGCCGTCCTGTTGGTTGCCCATCTCCTCCAGGAGGCGCCGTAGGGGTCAGTTGTACCATATGCTGGGCGGCGGCCAGAGGCAGGGACCTTTTGGACCTAACCCCACCTTCCGAGACTAGTGATTGGGACATGGAAAGTCACCTCTCTGGCGGGGAAGGAGCCTGAGCCAGTGCGCAAGCTTGCGAGGTACCAAGCCTCTTGTCTCCTGGGAAGAGGCTGGACTTTGTCTCAGGCTGGAGTTGTCTTTGGTGAGTATCTTTGTATCCCCCCTGCTTGCTGTCTGTACGTTGGAGTTTATCCCAGTGGACTACAGGGTTTGGACCCTGCACCTTCTGGTCAGGGAATGGGTCCTGACTGTCATCTGTGCCTAGGCGTCCAATGACAGTTTCGAGTGTCCAGTCTTCTTGGAGTCCCTGGGTGGGGTGCATGAGGGTGCTCCACCTGGGGACTCTGTCATCTTACTGAGAGACTTCAACGCTCATGTAGGCAGCGACAGTGATCCCTGGAGGGGTGTGATTGGGAGGATGGCCTGCCAAATCTGAACCCGAGCAGTGTTCTGTTACTTGTGTGCAAACCACAGATTGTCCATAACAAACACTATGTCCATAAGTGCACATGGCACGAGGACAGCTTAGGGTGCAGGTCGATCACTGCAGGGGGTTGCAGTGATGCAGACGCTGTACAGGCCTGTGATGGTGAAGATAGGTCAGTCTACGTCCCTACCCTCACCTATGGTCATTAGCTGTGGGTAGTGACTGAAAGAAAGATTGCAGATACAAGCGCTGAAAATGAGCTTTCTCTAAAGGGTGGCTGGCCTCGCAGAGATAGGGTGAGGAGTTGGGCCATCTGGAAGGGGCTACTCCTCCACATCAAAAGGAGCCTACTGAGGTGGTTTGGGCATCTACAAATGGATGCCTCCTGGGCAACTTCTGGGTGAGGTGTTCTGGGCATGTCACACTGGGAGGAGGCCCTGGGGCAGACTCAAGACATGCTGGAGAAGATTATATCTCTCGGCTGGCCTGGGAACGCATTGGTGTTCCCCGGACAAGTTGGAGGAGGTTTCTCTGTTTAGGCTGCTGCCCCATGACCTGGATAATTGGAAGAAAATAGATGCATGGACAGATGGATGGATGTACATTGGCTTCTTCCCCTATGCTTTTGACATCATTTACATCTCTTCTGCAGGCAAACCATACTGAATAATAATTGGTTAGACCTGAGTGACCTTTGCAAATGCATCAAACAGCTTTCAAACTCTTTCACAGTCCTCTCCTTCTACATCTCTTTTCTTTTCTATCACTTACTTATTGTCTCTTGTTTCCTTTCAAGCTGTGCTTAGCTCCCTTTCATTACCAAGTCCGCTGAGACCTTGGCAAGGACGCTCATGCACAGCCTGAGTAATCCTCTGCTGCCACAAGATCAAACATTTTGTCCATGTTTTATCCTGTGAAAACAAATTAATGTAAGTTACAGACAGGTTAAAAGTCAGATGTTTAAAACAAACGAACAAAAAACAACACGCCCTTTTGCATGAGATGCCTTTGTGGTGTGTTCATGAATAAATCTGCAAACACACATATATAGTAAATCCTCTTTGGGAAGGCAGAGGAACGGAGCAGAGCCCTCGCTTTTTAATCCACAGACACTAAGATCCTTTACTTGTAACAGCAGCAATAATCAGTGCAATTACTGGACTACACAAGGGATATATAGAGTGGAAATGAGAGGTGGGGGAAAGGAGGGAAGTAAGAGAGCAAAGAAGTGGAGAAATTGAGAAAGTGACAGAGAACATTGACAAGAGGTCAGCCATGCCCTAAAGGTTTTGCCTATTTGAAATGTGACTAATGATGTACTTTTTATTCTTTCACTGAGATTTTGAACTCCACAAAATCCTGTAAGGTTTAAACGATGAAGCTAATGATGCTGTGTTTATTTTATTTTTTAACTGTAAAAGCTGCCAAAGCCAAAACCAAGAATGAAAACAACGGATATTTTCTGATGGTGTTCAATTGCTGTCTAAAAAAACATTAGCGTGCTGCAGTGTTGCAGTGGGAGACATGTTCCTTAATTACAATGAGCATGGGTCCTTTTGTTTATTCTAAGTCAATTCCACACACACTGTGCCTCTGCTGTAGAAGCTCACCAGTGTGCAGAAAGAGCATTAATCAGCAGAGGAAAATAATTTAAAACAAATAAACCATTTACAGCAGTCTGAATAAGATTTGCTACCAGCTGGTGTAAGAATTAATGTTTTTTTAACTGTATTTTTTTTTATTCACTTCAGTTTTATTTATATAATGCCAAATCACAACAACAGTCACCTGAAGGTGTTTTTTAATATGAGGTGGAGACATAATAGAGGAAAAACACTGATAATTAGATCACTCCTTATGAGCAAGGACTTGAGAAAAGTGGGAAAGGAAAACTCCCTTTTAACAGGAGGAACCACCAGCAGAACCAGGTTCAAGGGCGTGAAGAGAGGGATACGGGTCCAAAAACACACTGTGGAAGAAAGCCAGACATGAATAATAAGCAATAAAAAAATGCAGAGTGGTGTATAAACACAGTAAGTGCAAAGAGGTGATACTCAGTGTGTTGTGAGGAGGCCCAGCAGTTGGTGGAGTGTAACTAAGGGAAGATTTAGGATCACCTAATGCAGCCCTAACTCTGAGCTTTATCAAAAAGGAAAGTTTTAAGCCTAATATTGAAAGTAGAGAGGGTGTCTGTTTCCTGAATCCAAACTGGGAGCTGGTTCCACAGAAGAGGGGCCTGAAAACTGAAGGCTGTACTTCACATACATAAGAACCAAAAGTAAGCCTGCAGACTGAGAGTGAAGTGCCTTATTGGTGATAGGGTACTATGAGGTCTATATGGTAAGATGGGACCCAATTATTCAAGACTGTGTGTGTGTGTGATGACAAGGATTTTAAATTCAATTCTGGATTTAAAGAGAGCCAATGAAGAGAAGCCAAATGTATTCTCTCTTTCTAGTCCCCGCGAGCACTTTCACAGCAGCAGTCTGGATAAACTGAAGGCTTTTAGAGTCATTATCATTTCAGAGGTAAATGGTAGGTATTAGGATCAACATTCACTCATGCTGTTGAAAAAAAGGATGCATTTAGTGCACATATGTGTTATCCAGATTTTGTCTCCACAAAATTAGAAAAAGTTAATTAAAATAGGTTGTGAGTAACAAGATTTCATTGGGTGAAATGGCTCAAACACAGGACACAGTCAGGATGAATGTCAAACAATGTTCACAGGTAAGTAATTCAAGCTGGGATTCTGATCAGGTCAGCGTCTGGAGGAAGTCTTGCAGGTGGGAAACGACTACCTCAGTAAGTAACCACACATAAATAAACAGTCCCCTCTCTTTCTGTAGAGCTTGGGTTCCAGTACCCAAGCAGGTAAGCTGCTTCACCAAGGGAGGGGGATGATCAGGCAGATGCAGGATCGTATGAGTGAAGCCTTCCAACAGGTTTCTTTTGAAGGAGAAGACAGGCAGGTATGCACAAGGTTATCTATGCTCAAACAAGCAGTGAGATGAGTTTTACTATCACATAAGCAGAATGACAAGGTAATTTTAACACACAATACTTTTAATCAATTACATGATCACTGAAATTCATATTTTTTCCTAGTCTCAGCTAAATGACTTCTAATACCCAAAACATTTATTATATCATGTGCTCTCCCACTCTGGAAATGGATTGTTCTATTGCCCCTGCTATGCCAGCTTTTGGTTTGCCATTTTTAAAAAGCTTATTACCAAGTGATCTATTAGAAATGCAGCACAAAAACACAACAAAAGACCCAAAAGTGTCACTAAAAACATGGCATTGCATACATTAGCAAGTGAACTGAGAACAGAACAATCAATGATAAGACAGCAGGAGAGCTTAAAAAGTAATTTTTGGATCTTTCATATTCTGGTGTTAGTTTTGCAGATGAATAATGCAATGCATTTTTCTAATGTTACTGACCTTATTCTATGCACTCTAGGCTCATCCTGTTCTGTGTGATACGCAGCTCAGTTTATTGCCCAGAGTCACTTGCAGGGATCAAACCCCTCCAATGCTCAAATTTGGCAGTCTACCTCCTGAGTCACAGCCATAAGGACATTTCTGAACAATTAAACAATCTGGGGAATTCCCTGACGCAGACTATTTGAAAGGTTGTTTAAGAGTTAAAACTTAATTTTAACTGGGTTTGGCATTTAGATAAGTTGGTGAAGGTGAATTGCATTACATCACAGAAGCTGCTAACAAAGAAAAAAAGGGTGTGTATAATTGATAGAGTGTGAGGGATAGAAAAAAAAGAAGCTGACAGTTTGATTTCTAATGGCTTAATTATTGTTCGGGCTTTGTTATTGCCTTCTCTGAAAAAAACAAAAAAAACAAAAAAAACAAAAAAACCAGCAAACTGATAAGCTGCATAATCATCACCGGTATTGGTATGCGTCTTAGTGTGTATCTGCTTGCGAGGGTGTGTGACAGCAGTTGTGCACATCATTATGTTTGATATCACTCTTTTGTCTCCCAGCGATAAAAAGCCAACATTTTCCTACACCGATGTCGCCTAACTGTATTCGCCTCAGTGCCTTTTACTTTCTTCTCAATTGTTTCCAATTATCTTTCTTCTTCACTTGCACAGATTAAAAAGACTGTAACGGCATCCAGCAGACTGATTGGAGTCCAGCTCACGGACAAGCAAGTTTAAAGTGTTAGTGTAAGCGTTCATGGAGGAAAGACGAAAGGACTTGAAAGCAATAATGATGCAGAATGTAACCTTGATAGTTGGGTAACACATGCAAGCACATACAAGATGCTCTTGGTTGAACTATAATCTCAGTTCAACCAAGAGCATCTTGGTTATTATTTGTTAACATTATTTACATACAGCATTTAATTATATGCAAAACAAAGGAATTTATCAATTTTTGTAGAATTACCTAACTGAGTCTACCTGCAGACGTCACCTCTCACATCCTCCACAGTCTAAAGACTTTGTGGAAAACAATCAACAGGATCTAAATATAGAGATTCACTCAATGGCGAAGCAGTGCTGGAGATGCACATCTAAGCAGGATATTATGACAATCCTCTGACACATTGTAGTGTGGGCATCTATATGTGTGTGTGTGTGTGTGTGTGTGTGTGTGTGTGTGTGTGTGTGTGTGTGTGTGTGTGTGTGTGTGGCATGGTGTTTATGCACTGAGATCTGTCACATCACCTCCATATTAAATGAGGTTGCACATCATGACTCTGCCAGTTCCCCACAGCCTAATGTGTCACTGGCAATTACATCACACACTCTGCATATAATAAAAACAGAGAAGGGTATAGATGTTCACGCACATTTAAAGCATAAATTAAAAATCGCACAGATACACACATACAGTTAATTTTGCATGACTCGGTTATTTTTTTTATGAATTAAGGGAACAACTCAAGATCTCAAATGAAATAAAGGTCATCACTCCTAAACATGTCTTTTAAGAGGGATGAGCCGCTTCGAGGTCCTCCTTCAACTGTACAGAGCGACAGGCAAGCATTTTCACTCACATTCACACCGGCAGCCAGTTTAGAATCACAGGTTAACCTAACGTACATGTTTTTGGACTGTGGGAGTAAACAGGAGCACCCAGAGAGAACTTATACAGACACAGGGAGAACATGCAACCTCCACAGAAAGGAACAGGAAGACCCTGGCCGACTGGTGGATATAAACCGAGTGTCTTCTTGCTGTGAGGCAACCACTGTGCAGCCCGTGTATGAACTGAGAAACATTTTTTTTAAAGTGCTTTATTTTGGCAGTGCATTGACCTGTGTTTTATATGAAGAGAATTTGAATGTTTTATTGATGCGTCTAAAGGCACAGACAGTGCAGAACACTCTCACATGCTGCGCTCTACTGCAACTGTGGAGACATGCACACGCTTAAATATTCTCATACAACAGTAAAACACGATCATATTAATGCTTTCTGACATGAGTGAGTTTTGTCACATATGCTGGTCCAACATTTTGAACTAAGCAGCAGTTTTACAGTTTGTTGGGATATGCAGTGTAATCACAAGACTCTTAGTGCAGAGGTACTTCTTACTACTTCTTATTTGAGTAAGAATCCCATTATAACAACAGTGTAACCATTTTCTGACGGCAGGAAAATGCATCGTGTCCCAAACCTGAACATCTTGGCATGACAATGAGCTCCCTGTATTTAAAAGGTCTACACAGTCACAGATTTCAAGATAATCACATTCTGGATGTGCAAATGTGCAGATGTGCTAAAGTGTCTTTATTGAACATGACAATATGGACCAAAATAGCTTCTGAATGTTTCCAGCACCTGCCACAAAGAACTAAAGTTAAATCCTTCCCAAATCAAAAACCCTGGATTAACGGAGATGTTCGCGCGGCACTGGCGGCACGGAGCACCGCCTTTGCCTCCGCGAACACATCGGACTACAAACACGCACATTACCAACTCCAGAAGACGATCAAAGCAGCCAAACGTGAGTACAGGGACAGG
>NW_005187533.1:1244797-1247452 GCF_000239375.1 Pundamilia nyererei | reverse complement strand
ATTATATATTGTACATATATTTATTAGTTTCAGATGTAGCCATTCTTGTATTTTGCTTGTTTACATTATTGTATTTTGCACAACTCTGTTGCTTGTGAAGCTCGCACACAAGAATTTCACTCACATGTACTGTACCAATGTACCTGCACATGTGATGTGACAATAAAAGTGATTTGATTTTGATTTGATAAAGCAGTTCTGAAGGCAAAAGGAGGTCCAGCCTGGTACTATATGAGATCATTTGAATCTAATGAAGTGGCCAGTGAGTGTAGTTTGGATGGATAATTTGCTGTCTGTCAAAATATGGTTCTGTTATGGCTCTTGTATCGTATTATATACATTATATACAAAATGTAAAGAAAAAAGCCATTTTCAACGGTATGAACACGATTTTGTTACATCACAATTTGTGACTTTGATTTTATTTTTAACATAATTTTCTACATCTGGAGATCCATTTCAGCACCTGCTCCAGTAACATACATATGTTGAAGGCACTGAAACAGAACTTTGTTTCCAGTATTTACGGTTTGAACATAGAATTGAAGAGTGCGCACATAACACATTTCTAGTTTATAAAACTCTATCTTAAATCCACGATGGCAGGATTTTAAAGTTATAGTTTTGTCTTCATCTGCTCCCTCCCGGAGCTCAGTGGTGGTGAACGAGGGAAACTTTAACAGCCAGGTCATTTACCAGATTGCAGAGTAGCACTGGCCATTTTACTACCCTCTAAATCTATCTAGCTAGTGTGTGTGTGTGTGTGTCTACATGGGCGGTACGTGTCGGCATAATGCCCAGTCAGACTGCATCTTTGAAGGATAGATAGTAGCAATTCATTCTCCTCACTGTCCTAAATCAGAGGCAATGAACTATCCCCCCCCCCTCTCTCTCAGCTCTCAGTTTCTGTCTATGAAGTGTACCCTAAATAGCAACTTGAAAGCATGCTTCCACAAAAAAGGAGCAGAAATCAGGAATCAGCAACTAGAAGGAGAAAATCAGGGAGATATATAAAAAAAACCAATGTGGAGCTTGCTATAAACAGAACCTTAGAGAAAGAATAAGAATATGCATGAATGTGTATGGTTAAAATAAAAAAGGAAAGGCAGTGGAGTTCTCTTTAGTTCTGATATAACAAATTTCACAGCTAGCTAGCAATAGGCATGTGGTGACACATTTTCTTTCCTACCCATGCATAGCTAGAGGAAAATGCAGGTAACACATCACAGTCATTTCAGCAGTAAAAGGATCTTCTCATTCATATTGGGCAGTGGTCTCCTGTATCTCAGTCGAGTAAAAAAGCAATTTATAAAAGATCTGCACCGTTTAATGTGCTTCTTCTACATTTAGTGTAGCAATTTGGTGGCAAGAGCTCACTGTTCTTTATTGTTTTTCAAGCAATTTCTGAATTGTTAAGGTGTGTACGTGTCTTTCTTGTGCACACCGACATGTCTGGTAGATTTTTCTTTTGACATTTAGAATACTTCCTAATCTCTTCAACGGAGGAAGAAAAAACATAATAGAGAGTGAGAGAAATGAATTACCCATGTTAGTGCAACCCCAACTCCAAACAAGATGTGAAGCTGTGTAAAATGTAAACTAAAAACAGAATGAAATGATTAGCATAAACACGAATTTATATAGATTTATAAACACCAATTGTATTCAGAATAGAATGAAGTAAACATATTAAATGTTTAAACTGAGACATTTTAGTCTTTCTTGAAAAATGTTTGCTTATTTTGAATGTTGACGGTGGCAACAACAGGAGAAGTAAGTGGTACTAAAATGAAACAGCGAGAGGAACATTTGGTAACAGTTCACTAACATGATACAAAAAAAACCATCCTAGAAAGGCAGATTTTCTCAAAAGGTTCACCAATCTGGAAAACACTGTCAACAAATTGTGGAACAATTTCAGATTAATGTTCCTCAATGTACATTTGTCAATGTACATTTGTGAATGTATCATCATCTACAGGACATGATACCATCAGAAGATTCAGAACATCTGGAGAAATCTCTGTGCACAAGTGACAAGGTTGAAAATCAATATGGGATACCTCATACACAAATACAGATTGTTCTATCATGCCAAGAAGAAGAAGATGATCCAGAAACTCTGCTTTTGCCTCTGATCCTAAGCATTTAACCCTTTCATGCATGAATTATGACAACCTCAATCTGCATTTTTTTTCTTAACATCTTTAGGTATGAAAAAAAAGAAAGAACTTCAAGAGTTTTTTTTTACATGTCCACTTAGGTGGACAATGTTTTGACTGGGTGGCAGTGTATGGGGTGACACATCAGTGTCCAATGTAGTGGTTTATGTGCAAGTATACCATCAACACTGACACAAATACAAGAAAACAGCCTTTGAATAGCTGTCCACTTTAGTGACCACTATGCGTGGAAGGGTTAAAATGGGCAGCGGCAAAGTTAAAAAATTTCAATATTAAGTTATTTTTGGAAAACATGGACACCGCATTCCTTGTGCTAAAAATAAGGACTATCTGGCTTTCTATTAGAGCTAAGTTTAAAAGGCTACATCTCTGATAGGTTCAAGGTTCAAGGTTCAAGGTTCTTTATTTGTCACATGCATAGTTATACAAGTATAACACACAGTGAAATGTAGCCTGACACGCTCCTCGACAT
>NW_005187533.1:1233323-1244683 GCF_000239375.1 Pundamilia nyererei | reverse complement strand
ATATATACACATATACATATATATATACATATATATATACATATAGTATATACACTGGGTGAATGTGCAGTAGTAGCAGCAAGCAGGTGAATTCTGTACATTAATATGAATAGATATCTGACTATTTTACAGGATAGACAATATAAACATATTTAAAATTAAACGTTCTACCAGATTGCAGAAGTTGGAACAGTTTGTTGCCAGGATGGGACGGGTCCTTCAGTATCTGCGCTGCTCTAGTCCGGCATCTCCTGGTGTAGGTGTCCTGAAGCGGGGGGAGAGCAATCCTGCTCTCATAGTGTGGGGTTCATTAGTGCGTATAGAATTGGCGCTGCACATCTGGAAAACCACCACCAGTGCTGAACAGAATGTACACTTTGTAGAGCAACATATGTTCCCATCCAGATATAATTTTCAAGGACGGCCTTGTAATCCTATATTACAGCTATTACAACAACATAGACTCATAGTAGAAGAGTCCAGGTGGGGAAATGGTCTGTCTGCAGTCCAGACCGTTCACATTGTTACATCTTGTGCAGCTACATCAGCACCAACTAAGGTCCTCCATCACAGTAATTTCATTTTTAAAGAAGTGACTTGCACAAGCAGTAAAGAAAAGGTGAAAACAAATGCAGTATTCATGCAAATGTGTCATTCTATAGATTTTAGAGGTTCCTGCCCTGCATTTGTATGCTTTAATCTTTCAGTTGTTTAAGTCTTTATGTAAGGAAAATCTGTCCTCTCACATCTGCTTTCATTTATGAAATTTGGCTGAGTCCTCCACTTTTATCCTGTTTGTCATATCTGCTTTTCCACCCCGTCAAACTCAGTTTTGTCATCATTGTGATCCAAGAATCTTCTTGCCTGCTTTATCTGAACCAATCAGTGTATGTTTCACATTCTTTGAAGCTCATTGCTGTTCTATCATTTTGTCTTTGAAACCATCACTCCCGCAACTTGCTTTCTTCTCAAGCCTCCAAAAGCTCCACAAGCACATGTAGACTTCAGGTATTCTTGGACACCACAGTGCCCAAGAATACCTGTTTGGTACACTGGACTACGGTGCTGCTGGATGAGATAAGTAATAAAATGTTAAAATCAGGAGCCTGAGCTGATGAAAGTTTCAGATATGATCCATCAAAATATAACACTGTATTTAAAGTCTAATTTGGGCCTTTTTGTATTTAGAATAAATATTAGAAAGATGCCTGACCTCAGGCATAATCTTGATGACAGTTAATACGCCCAAATGATTTTATTATTTTGTGATTTGAGATTGCCTTCTTTTTTTTTTTTTTTTTTTTTTTTCTTTTTTTTGTGTCCCGTTTGGATCTTTAGCCATCAGAATTGTTGTCTTAAGGCCAAGAAAGATGCCAAGCGGATTTATTTTACCAAGTGGATCATCATGGCCTTGCCATATTGGTCCATTTGATTGACCTTTATTATAATTATGAATTTATTTTATTTTCAGTTGCTACAAACGGGACAGACATGACTGGGGGATAGGACAGGGAGAGAGAATGAAAGAAAGAGAGGGAGAGAGAGAAAACCAAAGGGGAGAAGAGACGGTGAGAAGGGGGGGAAGAAAGAAAAAAAACAAACAAACAAAAAAAACAAAAAACACCTGGGTCACCTGTATGGAGAAAAAAAAAACAGAAGAGAAAGCAAACAACAAAGAGCAACATAATAAAAAAAACGGCACCATCACAGTAAACTAGCTAGCAGTAGATATCAGTAGATACTAAATAATAAACGATATTGTGCGGCACGCAAGATAGACAGCGCACAATGTGCTTTGAGGCAGCAGCCAAGAAAGCTGTAGTCCCGTGTGTGTGAATACCCGTGTGTACACCTGTGTGCATACCTGATCGTTACATGGAGAAATCTTTGGAATGCAAGCATGCTGATCCACACAGGTATGCACACAGATTTGAGATTGCCTTCTATTCAAGCGAAAGCAAGTTGAGCAGAAGAAAATGGATGGATGGAAATAGCTTTCTAGTGTAGAATTAAGAAAAAACAGAGCATTGTTTCTTGTTAGTTTCCAACATGTCTTGTTGCCATGTCAGCTGATTTTAAAAAAATTCATAAAGTTCCTCTTGAGCAATCCTTACAAAGGGTGGTCTGGGCAGGATTAAGTCCAAACACTTAATTAAGAACCACTCAGAATAAACAGCGACTCAGATATAACTTCCCTCAAATCTTGGCACAAATATGCTGGTTTGGTGCCAGGACATTACCAAACACGAGCAGACACATAAAGACAGATTTGTGCATGGGGAAAACTGAAATTGCTCACTCCTGCCTTTGTGAATACAGGAAAAGAACCTCAAGTCTCTAAAGAACATCAGAGACTTCATGCAAGTTTGAATGAACAAGCTCCATAGACCTGCACTGAAAACATGATTTCTCTGTCAGTATATACCCCTCTTGCTTACTTTCCTTCCTTTCTCTTTTCATTGACTCAATTGGTTTCCTCTTTTTTTCACCCCCACCCTGGAGTCTTTAATTAAGTTATCAACTCTGCTATTCTGTCTGAATTTAAATGTGTTTAGTGAAATTAACTGGTAATAGACCTCTTAAATTCTGAATTGAAGTATGTTAATCTGTGTTAATATTATTACTTCTTTCTATTTATTATTACTTAATTCACATTTTCCTCTTTTTCTTTTGCTTCATCCTTTTTCCTCCACTCTATTCTTTGTTTTGGCAGTTTTGGCATTTTGAATTACAGGAAGCATTATTACTCTCTGGGTACTCCGGCTTCCTCCCACAGTCCAAATACTTGCAGTTAGTGGAGATAGGTTAATTGGTGATTCCAGTTTACAAAAATAGTCATTTAAAGGCACTTTATATTGTAAGGTAAAGACCCTGCGCTATTCAAAGGAAGCCCTAACAACCACCCATGGCCCTTTGAGGAAGCGCTTGGTGACAGTGGGGAGGAAAAACTCCCTTTAAACATTAAGAAAACTCTAGCAGAACCAGGTTTATATGAGCTAGCTAGTTATTTTAAAGCGCTGTGTAGAACTTTCTGAGAGGAGTCACTAATTTGCTTTACTGGCTGAGATTGAAGGAGGGTTGACAAGCAGAAGTGGTTGCAAGTTGAATATCGAGACAGAAACCTACCTGCTCGACAGTAGTTAGGGGCTGGTAATGGATCCACTCTTTTGCCACATAGGACAACACTGTAAACAGGGAGACAAGGACATTAACATCAAAGTTCTAAAGGAATGTAGAAGAGCGATAAGAGCCCCTGATTATCGTTCAAATACTGCAGACAATCTGGTGGACACTGGTTGGCAAAGTACAGGCAGCTGATGAGGCTAATGAGAAACTGATCGTCTGGACAAAGAGTGGAAGACTCCAGCCTGAGGCGGGTTCACACCTGCCCGAGCCAACCTGGATTTAAAAGGTGTTTAAAGCAAAGCGGTGGTGCTGATGGTGAAAATACTGGAATTATTCTTATTTAAAGAATTATTTCCTTATAATTTTGAGTCTTTCCTTAATTTGCAAGTGAGGAAGGAAACCAAGGTAAATCCAGAGATCTGGGGTGGTGGAGAGTTAGGAAGCAGGTAAGTTGTATTTTATTTTGCTTGTGCTCGTTGCTAGTTCTGTTTTTTTAATCGATTCCCCAGGTTTTTTAAAAATATATTTATTAATTTTTTCAGTTTTTAGTGTTCTGATATCCAAACCACATAGTGTAATAGAATTCTGTTTAAATGTTGCAGATTGTCATTGTTGACTGACAGTGTCTGTAACTGCATTTGGATTCCCATTCATTAATCTTTTCAGTCCCCTCACTGATCCCACTGGGCATTTAACTCTTCATCAAATCCTCCCCCTCACTAGTTTTTTCTGTTCTGTGCAGCAGTGTCTCTTGTTCCTGGCTCACACTGGTTGCTCAGTGAGTATACAAAGTGCTTTGAAAACTTTCAGTTCCTTGAACCTCAAGAATAATCCCCCAGTATGCACTGTTTAGGTGGAACAAGATAGTCACAAAAATAGTTTTTGGTGGTAAAGCTACCGATACTAGAGACAATAAGCATGGGATACACTGAGTTTTATGTATATTAGCCATGTGATGCCTTTTGAATGTCCAAAATCCTCACGAAGGATTGCCTTTTTAGTTGTTTAAGGAAAATCCATAATGACCAACAACTCCTCTTTGTTAAAAAAACAAAACAAAAAAATCTTTAAACCAATTTGCAACTTTAATGTTAGAATAAAGACTAGGGGCTGAACAGGGTCGGAGAGAAAAATCATCTGTCAGTGGAGATTCAACAGCCAGTGTGCATGACGGCACCTAAATCCTTGCAACTCATAATGGCTTCTCAGGAACAGAGTGTTCAATAAGCTTTACTGAATCACATCCTCTGTGTTTCTCTACCTCAAGGCCATGATTGCTTTTTTTAACCTACAGCTTTAGTTTTAATACAGCTTTTCAAAAGATGTGTTAATCAGTATTCTTAAGACATAAAGATTCCCCCAATGAAAAAAAATAGCTTGTAAATATTGCATTTTAACAGTAAATGCAAATTCTACATGATCTTACATATATCTGCACACTTCACTAGCCAACAGAACATCCCACTAATAAATATTACCATGATCAATCTTTTAGTGTATTTAACAGAGAAAATATTCTAGTCATTCAAACAACTAATAAATCTTCTTTGGACAGGAAATATAAACTCTGAATCCTAATAAAGGACACACGCCAGGTGAAAAGATGTTGCTAGGCAGCTGTAAGGTAACAAAGCTCTAAGAGATAGCCGAGACAGATATATGTAATGGACTTTATTTTATAAAGTCCTTGAAGCTGTATTTATTTGCCTTTCAGCAGGGTATCAGTAAAATGACATCTCTGTCAATGTGATGTCTTTACTAGTCAATAAAAGTTCACTTCGATTCAGTTTTGGAAAAGGCACTTTAGGTTATACAGTAAAAAACCTCGCAATATGAGATAGAACGCAGTGGCTATTGGGTTGCCCGCTGGACAGCTCAGCACATAAATGTGCTGGAGAGGAGAAGTGTTCTCCTCACTCTCAGAAAGAGGACAGACAACTCAGTTACAGCAGTTTACAATCAAGCAGGGTTGGGCTAGCTTCTCCTCTCTTCTGTGAGCCAATCCCAAGGATCACCAGCTCTTCAATGGAAAACCGTGTGAGCTTCTACTTCAGCAAAAGCAGCTGTCTGGGTTGTTTGTTTGCACTGTGGTGTACTGGGATATTAGGGCGTACTGTCTCCTCTTGGGGTATGCTAAAGAGTTACCCCCTCCTGACATAATAGCGAACGTATGGTTACTTGGTAACTTTGGTTCTCTGAGTGAAAAATGATGTCTCAAGATTAAAAACACCTAGAGATATGTTCTGATTAAATTAATACCAGCACATCTGCTTTATAGGTAAGTTGTGTGGCATGGCCAAGCAAGTGAAAGTATCCACACACCCTGACTAGCAGGGGATCATGCCGATACACATGAAATATTTAACGGAGCGGAGAGATCACTTAACAAACCGTATGCTTCTGTTTATGCTCACATAAAAAGGGGTATTTAAAACTTTATTTGACTTTTCTTTCACACATAATGGTGAGAGATATTATCAGGAAAAAAGTTGTTGATAGTGTTTCTGCTTTTGAGGGATCTATTACAACAATTTAAAACAAAAATAAATATAGATTCCAAGCCTAGAAGGAATAAATGCATGGACTAGTTTTTCAGCATCACTTTGCAAGATGTTGCTATAAGTGACTAAACACCACATGCACAGTATTACACCACAGTTGATGGACACTCCCTTTCCCTTTTACAAAGCAACTTCTATATTACTTCCGAGACCCACTTCTAGCCATCTCTGCACTTTATTTAAGCAGAGCGTAAAGTAACTCACTACCCTTCTAAATTGTCCCTGATAAAATGATCTCTTTTCTCTGGTTTCATTTCCTGCATGCCATTCACTCCCACTGTGAACATTTTCACTGTACCTGTCTACTGAATGCATGCGTGCATGCCTTTGCATGTTGCACATCTAGGTATGTGTGTGTCTGTGCTGGTATAACACACCAGTCACTGTCTGATGCATCTTTACCCTGGCTCAAAATCAAAAACACTTGTACTGTATCCCCCCAGGGACCGAGGCAGACAGCAGTAGACTGGCAGCAGCAGACACACAAAGAAAGGAAGAAAGGAACAACAAAATGAGAGCTGAAAAGAAGAAGGAAGAACAGATGCAGAGATGAAAACACAAAAGGAAAGCAAGATGCTTGTAAAAGGGGTTGAGGGAAAGAAAGAAAAGAAAATAACACAGATGTTTTAAAGAAAGGATGAGAGATAGTGAAAAAAGGAGAAAAGATAAAAATTTCAGTAGAATAGGTAGAGGAAAAAAGAGAAAATGGGAGATTCAAAGCAGAAGCAAAGTAAATGTCACCAAAAACAGAGAAAGAGAGACTCAACCTAAGAGGTGAGGCTTAGTCATGTTGGCTTTGTACAACATCCCCACTGTGCTGCTTCCTCTCATACCCTCACATTGTTGGTCAAATGGATTTGACTATGCATGTGTGTCCACTGTGAGCTTTGTCTTTCTTTGCTTTTTGAATTTTGTCCACACTTGGTCAGGCAAACTGGTGTGTTTGACATCAAAAGATGGCATCTGAAGCAAAAATGTCAGTCCAACTTTTTAAAAGAGAAATGTATTTAGTTAATCTTTAAAATGAAAGTAGTTAGGCAGATAAGATGGTGTGACAGCAGTTGCTGTAGCTCAAAAGATATCGGCGACTACCAACAAACAACCAGGTAGTCCGAGTCCTGGCAACACCATTAACATATACACCAATGTATCATTTGTGTATGTATGTGTGTGTATGATAAAAGATGCATGATTGTGTGTTTAAACAGATGGATGTGTGCTTTCCAGACAAAAGATTAAGTCAGATTTGAATGAATTTCAGTTTTCCAATGCTGATGTGATTCTCCTGATGTTTAATGTACGGTAATCAAAAACTACATTTTTATTATGGAGAGGTCTTGAACCACCCGTAATTTGTACAATTCTACTGAGCTTGAATGTCGATATTAGGATTAGGATTCAACTTAATTGTCATTACACATGTATAAATACAGGGTAACGAAATACAGTAAATACAGATATTTGGTATGACCACCTTCATTCTTCAACACAGCCTGAACTTTTCTTGAAGGAGAATCAAAGCTCTGTCTGCCTTTTGTTTTGCTCTCTATTAAGATCTTCCATTGTGTGTGTGTGTGTGTATTTTTAAATTCAGGTAATATTTTACTACATTGTGTTTGGGATCACTGTCATGCTAAAAAATGAAGCTGTTGGCAATCAGACGCCTTTCCAGATGGTACTGGACGATGGACCAAAATCTGAAATCTGGAACTTTTCTGCATCATCAATTGTGACAAGATCCCAGCATCAATAGGTAATACCATGACAGAGAATCCCCCATGCTACAGACAACGTTAGATATTCGTTGTTATACCTCTCTCCAGACCTCCTCCTCTATACCAAGTGACGACAGTTTGAATGAAAAATTTCAAATTTGAATTTAGCGCTGCATATCCAATCTGTGCCACGGATTTGCAATCCATTTCTTGTGTTAACTGGCATATCTCATCCTTTCTTCCTGTTTCCTTTCTTTACTAATGGCTTCTTGACAGCCACCTTCCACTGAGACCATTTGTAATATGGTTTTGGCCAGATGCATGTCTCAGGTCCTGTGCCAGGTCTTTGCTGGACATTTTCCTATTTCTTAAGTGCATGACTTTCAGATACTGTTCATCTTCTGTAGTTCAGGTCTTCAAGTCATTTCTTCCATTTGTTCAGTTTCCTTAATTTCTTTTAAGCACACACTGTAAACCACTCCAAGATATGCCAAGTTTTTAGCTAATAGCTAATAGCTATTTAGTTAATAGCTAATAGCTCTTTAGGAATCACCTCATTGCTGAAAAATATACATCTTTGGTATTTTTCATAAATTCAGCTTAAGAAATGGAAGCTATGTGTTTTATTTTTTGGTGATAGGTGCTATCAACAAAGTGCCAAAAGGTCAAATTTAAAATAGCTAAATTGTTTTTAGGTATATACACAACACTCATTCATCCCTTGACATCCCTTCTATTATGTTTGAATTATGTCAAACATAAAAAGGAAGAAACATAGATTTATTGCACTTTTGGACATGCAGTATTTCTCTGTGGATGGTGAGCTTTATACAAACACAAGCAGCTTTTTATAAAATTTGCTAGCTTAACATGAACTATATTATGTAGAGGAAAAATATCCCATTTGCCAAATTCCTCATATCTACCCAACGCACACAATCACAGCTCCACTGTTCCATATGCCCGGGCAGAATGTCCACATGTTCAAATAAGTAATTACATTCCCAAAAAAGAACAGTATAGGATTTATTTGTGTCCTTCTTCCTGTCCCCCTTCTCTCTTTCTCTATCCCCCAGTCATCTAATTTTACATTTTTCTAATTAATTCTCTTGATTCATTAGGAATGGGGAAGAGGATAGAAAAAATGAGTGGGAGAGTGAGGGATGAGAGAGAGGAGTGGAGCATCTTGCCATCTGCAATTCTCCCCTGCAGGGCAAAATGATGAGTCTGTTTCTTCAAACTGCAGCGAAAATACTTGGCGCACTGAAATAATAAAGAGGGGAAACCAAAACAAGACCAATCAAAGCAGAAAAACAACTAGAGTAAGCTCTGCTCAAGGCAGCCTGACCCACCGCTGCTTCCCCTCTAACCCCTACTGTTTGTCTCCTACCTCCTTGTGATATGTTTCACTCCCCCACCCACCACCACCCACCCCCAATCCATCCACAACATTTTGCATTTATGTCGTGTTTTAGTTTGAAATTGGTTCTGACAGCACCGGAAACACAATTGTTCAGACAAAGGCTGGAATAAAAGGAGAGACACGGGGAGACATGGTGGGATGGACAGAAACGGAGAGTAGACTGAGAGAGGGAGATGTAAAGAGAAGAGGAAAAAAAGCATTAAAGATTCAAAATGTGAGACAGAGAAAAAAACTATGGTGACAGAGAGGGAGCTCTCTATATAGCTCCCTGCATCCTGGATTTTCACAATGTTTAAAGAGAAATTTCACATTTAGCGGTGAAGTTGGTTGCTTGGCGACTTGGTGTTTGCAAACATCACATCCCAAGCTCTTTATACTCTGTGCTGTTATTTGTGTACATGTGGAAATGGGGTCGATAAACACTGCTACTTTTTTTTTTAATTGTTTGAGACAAAAAAAGAGAGATTTTATCTTGTTTACTCTCGAATCCTCTTTTGATTGAATTTCACTTCAATACCTTCGATTTAACCAGGAAATTCAAATATATACATGAGGAAAAATAGTGTTTCTGATTCATATGAATTGTTAATCCAAAATATGAATTTATCCCACATTCAGAATACACTGCATTCATGAGATTTTGTGGCCTCGTGGAATTAGTGATTTTGTAGTTAGCAAAGATATTAATTGAGGCTAAATATTTAAACCTTATCTAGTAGGTCCCTTATCCTGTCTGGCACCAGTACTTTGACAGGGGACCCTTTGGGTTTTTGCAAATTGTAGGGTGGAGCATTTGTTGACCGGGCTTGTCTGGCACATGTGAAGTCACTGTCATCAGTGAGTGCTCTTCCCATCAGCAGTGAGTGGGTGGCAGAGGGGCAGGGAGGGCAGCTGGGGTTCTCGGTCTGCTTGTCTGGGTGCTGCATTTCAATGTTACATCTACATTAATGCCAGGATACAGATTTTCCCAGCACAGCATTACATTGTAAAAAGAAGAATAATGCAATTTACTTCTCTTGCTTTTAATGTAATTTCTAAATAGTATAATGCTGCTGCAGCTTTTAACTATCAGTACTTTTAAAACGATTTCTCTTACTTCTGAAAGTAGAAAACAGAGCTTTGCGGAAATCCTTTATGGAAAGTTTACAAGGGAAGTAACACATACTTTATTTATCCTTGATTTGAGAAATTCATTTAATTTTATTTAGAAATTTATTGAAAGTAAATAAACTAATAAAAAAGAAATTTCTTGAAAGTGTAGCAGGAACTAAAAATGATTATACTCTTAAGTATGTGGCAAATTTATTATGTAAAGTATGTTTTATTGGGCGGGGATTTATAAGTTGTTGTTACTATCTGTTGCAGAGCAAAACTGGAGTGATTCCACCTCCAAAGAGGAATTAAAGGAAAATAATAAAATCCAAAGATATCTCCTTTTATGTTGGTCAAATACAGCATTGCCAAAGCAAACAAAAAGTTACTTTCTAAACATACTATTTAGAGAGGATTTACTTCTCATGGGCACATCGTTTTTATTTTAGAGTTACTGGAATAATTATTTGATTCTTTGCTGAATTTGTAAGTTTGCTCACTTCCAAAGAAATGAACAGTCACTATTTCATATGGTAGCTTCATTTTAACCTCCTAGGACCAGAGATGGGCAATAACGTGTTACAAGTAACAGTTACACTAACGTGGCGTTACTGTTATCTGATTACTTTTTTCAAGTAACAACTAAAGTAAGGGATTACTATTGCAAAAAAAGGTCATTAGATTACTGTTACTTTCCCATAAGCACGCTGCATTACTAAAACCGGGATTTTTTGTGTCTCATGACAGTGACGTAAGCGAGTGCAACGTTCGTGGCAACAGCTGTGTGCAGATCAACAATGGATAATATATCGAGTGCAGGAGAGAGTACGAGCGTGCAGCGTTTAAAGCGTGGAAGTACTGACCTTACTTTGAGTTTGATTCCGTAAAAAGTGACAAAAAAATTAGCGTTCACTGTTCACTGTGTGGGAAGAAAACTTCTTTTTACAGCGAAAAAAACCCCTAAACTTCCAAGCCAGCACCAAGTACGCTACCACTGGAATGTGAAATTCACAGAGAAACTCGCGGAGTCTTCCACTGACCGCTGCGGCACACCTGCACCAGGGCAAACCTCCGCCTGCCCAACTCCTGCTCTACAGGTGAAAATAGAGCAACAGGACCGCTGAGTCTTTGATTTTAGTTATTTTCTGCTGTGTTTTACTTGCATCTATTTGAAAGAATGAGTGTTAAAACAAAAAACTATTTTAATTTATGTGCTGGAATGTACAGAAAATAGGTTTAAATGTTAAACAAATTTCTTCCAGTTAGAGAATGTTGCGTATAATTTAATTTTTGCTTGATGCATAAAGTTAAAAGATTAAAACTAATAAAACAAGTTTTAAAAAGAGACTTTTTCACTTGATTACATTTTGTATGATGGATTATGCAGAAAAGTAGAATTGGGCTGAAAGATCTATTCCTTTATTACCTATTCAGGTACCTAAC
>NW_005187533.1:1216461-1233303 GCF_000239375.1 Pundamilia nyererei | reverse complement strand
GGGGGGGGGAGTAATCAGTAGCCATTTACACAAACACTGCTGATCTATGATACATGCTTGAATAAGTCAGAAGTTCGAATTTCCCAGTTCCGAGTCAGAAACTGAATCTCGGCCACTCCCTTAACTTGAATTACCCAGTTGGATAGTCAGAGCAGCACCAGCAACCCAGTTAGTAAGTGATACTCGAGTAACTTTACCTGACTCAGAACAAAATCTCTTTTTCTGGAATGCGCTAATTCAGGAGTGATATCATTCTTGAGTTCCGACATCAAAGCTCCAAGGTATCAGGAATGCCGAAAGAGGACACCAACGTTGGCTGGGGTTCATCAGCTGCACTCTCTCTAGAGATATAAACCATATTTCACAATGGTAAGCAAAGCATTGATGGGTGTTTGTCTCAATAAATTTAAACATGTAGCAGTTTCAGACTCAATTTGTTCCTTTCCAACCTTTCTGCACGCACATGGAAAACTAAAGAGCTGCCAAAGGACACGAGGGGATTGTAGCCCTGCACAAAGCTGGAATGAGCTACAAGACCATAACCAAGAAGCTTGGTGAGAAGGTGACAACTGCTGGTCTGATTATTTAGAAATAGAAGATATAATAAATGATCACACTCAGTCTATGCTTCCCGTTGGATCTGCTTAATGGGGTGAGGATGATGAGCAAGGTGATAGATTAGACCAAACTATACTGGAGGGTCTACTGCTCAGCAAAGGACATGTACAGGTCTGTCATAAGTTTGCTAGTGAACATCTAAATGATTCAGAGAAGGTTTGGGAGAAAGTGCTGTGGTCAGATAAAACCAAAATCAAGGTCTTTGGCATCAACTAGACTCTCTGCGTTTGGAGGAAGAGAAATGCTGAGCATGACCCATAAACCCATACATAAACTGATGTTACCTAAAACAGAATGCCAAGTAGAGCTGGCTAAAATTTTATCTTTGCTGTGAAACAGCTGACAAGAATGTGAAGCCGTGGTCATGTATTGAGACATTCAAATACTGACTGGAATACTTGTGTTATTTGTCGCTGCAATGGATGCAAACTGCATTTCGTTGCCCTGTACCTGTGCATGTGCAATGACAATAAAGTTGAATTCTATTCTATTCTAATTCTATTCTAAGGTTAGAGGCCTAATTAAAAGCAAACTTTGGAGAAGCACCAACAGAAGGCTGGGCTTTCCATGGCTATATGCGCCCGCTGCTCTCCTGCTGAGACATCTCCAGGTCAATTAAGAAAACCCATACAAATGCAGGCCTGATTCGACTCAGCTGGTGCTGACAGCAGCTCTTGTGTACACTCACTGCCCTTGAGACTTCTTGTACACGCCACAACACAGCCTGTATGCAAACGAATATTCCATAGGCAGCCTGGGAGCTTCAGGTCTCGTCATATTTGTTCTTATAACAGAGTCAGACAGTAAAAGTAAAACTACTTGTTATCCTGTTAGTTTATCAGCCTGTGGGTATAATTCCAAATAGTAGGATGATGTTTCTCTTGATTTACTTGGTTTACACACCAAACATCAGCTGTACATAAAAGTAGGGATTTTTAGGGAAGGGGGGACTTTATGGAGGTATTTTATGAAGTTGTTTCCACTGCTGTGATCCTGCCGCTATAAACACACCATAAGACTTTTTGCAATTTGGAGGACCAAGACCAAGAAATTTAACCTTCACAATCTGCAGTAAATGTTTTTAATCTGTGCAGAAACAGAACAGCTTCAGCTATAACAATGGGGAATACGCACAAGAATATTGGAGATGCTGCATTTATGCTTGACCTCAAAACATAAAAGTGCACTGAATAATTTGGTTTGTTTGGTGTTATTATTAAAACAGTGTAAACATCTCAATGTAAATTTGGATTTATGAATGTCTTTATTATTTATTTGTATATTTTTAGTTTGTTTACTTAGCTGGGGTAATAAACAATATATATACTTTAGGCCAGCGGTCCCCAACACACGGGCCAGGGACCGGTACCGGTCAGTGAGTTGTTTGGTACTGGGACACGGGAGTCGAGGCTCGGGTGTGAAATTTTTGGTTTTTATGGTTTTTATTGCTTTTTAGCGTTATTTTTTTAAAATCATTTTTATCTTTAATTCAGTTTCCCTGGGTCTTTTCCCATGTGTTATGAATAAATCTTTTTTTTTTTTTTTTGTAACGGTACTGGTTTTATTTTGTTGTATTTATCCACCACTCCATGTCTACAACCGGTCCGTGGTGCAAAAAAGGTTGGGGACCGCAGCTTTAGGCCCATCAATCATGGCTGTCCCATCACAAATATAATTTTCAAAAGGAATGTAATGGTGTTGTAAAAGTGCATATGGTGGTTAATAAAATGGTTAATAAAGATTTTGATTACCTGGTGAACTCTCTGCTGACAGTGGTGTCAGAATCTAATTTGTGTTCAAAGCTGACAAGATGGGCTGTGGGAACCAGAGGATTCCCACTGGTAACCGGCTGACCTGCAGCACTGGAGATGTTGCTGAGACATGGCATCATTGAAGTATTACTCATTATAGTCACAAAGAAGCAGAGAGGTTGCTAGACAAGACACAAGGGAACAGTGATGAGCGAGACAGCAGTAGACTCAGTGGTGGTGGGCATTACCGAGAGACGCAGTGAGACAGTTACAATAATGTTAAGCACAAACACGAGAATATTAAAACACAATGATGTGCAGAAGTGAACCATTATTCTGTATTCTTCTCCCCAAACTATTTACTGAGTGTTCCTTTTACAAGGTGTGATGTTTTTCAAATGCCCCTCTCTATTAAAATGCTTCTCCTCATCACCATTTTGAAATTCATTTGTGTGAGTGTGGGTGTGTGTGTGTGTGATGAGTACTGACAGCAATGACAGTGGGCCCTAACACGATAATAGCTTTCTGTATAAGCAGGGGAGTAACCATCTGCAAGCTTCGGCTTTTTCGAAACATTTGCTGCTTAAGATGCAGAAAGCCTTTGTCTTTAGGAAGGTCAGCACTCTCTGCCTCTCCCATCTCTCTCTTAGCTAACTAATATGACTGTTCTCAGTGTTTGGTGATATAAAAAAAACTAGGATTGTAGGTGTTAGGAATGAATCAAGGCCAGTGACGGTGAATGGAGGTGAAAAGTGAAATAAAGGGGGAAAAAAAATCAAGGTCACAACTTAGGAGAGCGGAAGATTGCAAATCGCTAAAGAAGGACAAAAAGAGAGACAGAGAGAGAGAGAGAGATAATGTCTAAAGCTTGGTGTTCAGTGCAGTCTTTTCACATCATGGATGCAGGGATATATGTTCACAGATGATGTCCCATCATTGGCTGCTAGTGGGAACACTGACCTGGAAAACATGATCAGTCTGACCAGGCTTTAACTCCCAGCTGAGTACTCTGAATGATGCAAGTGTATGCACGCATGTTTTCTGTGTTTTCTTTCTTTTCTGTTCTTTTTTTTAAAAAAAATATAGTTCTACTGCAAGGCTTGTTTTTCCAGATAAAAATCCAACACTCTGTCTTTCCATTAAGTATGAATGTGATTCTTTGTAGCCCCGTGATGGATCAGTTTCTCGCCTCAATGAGCACCTGACAGTAAACATAAAACATATGTTTCTGTCTTTCTCGTGTCTTTCTCTTCCACCCCCCCTCCCGGTTCTCTCTCCAGGCTGTTGCAAGTTTCATGTGAGTTTGTATCACACACAAACTCTGTCCATACCTCTCTAGCAATGGCCTCGCACAGATGGCTGATTATCACAGAAAGAATAGGTTAGAAATGTGGAGAAGGAAGAAAGGGATTGGTGAGTAGAAAAAAAAATCATTAGTATGAAAGAGCGGGACTGTGGTTTGCCTCTAGTGATTGCTTGTTTGCCAGTGGCTGCACTCATGCTGCTTTTTTCCCTCCATTTTGGTATGTTTTTTATGCCCGTTTGTTCTGTTTTGGTCGTGGAAGCTGAGTACCTCGAGCATTCATCACAAAATGGTGATGAAGATGCCATTACTAAGGAAGTTTACTCAAAAATATAATGAATATACCTCACATTTTAACACCTGAAGTTTATTTTTACTTCTTCTTTTCTCCTTACAATGAAATAATTAGCAATATTTACCTAATATTTGGTGGAAGCACTAAACTAAAGTGTTTTCTTTGTCTCAAACGTTTTATTTTTCTCCAGCTTGGAGGAGGTGGCTGGGGAGAGGGAGGTCTGGGCTTCTCTGCTTAGGCTGCTGCCCCCGCGACCCGGCCCCGGATAAGGCGGATGAAGATGTATGGATGGACAGTTTTTTTCTTATGACTTGAAAAATGTGAATTATTTTATCTGGTTGTTACAAGAGTTTTTATATTCTCCACACAGAAATAATGGAGACTGAAAAAAATTAGAAAGTCCACCTTTTCCACAAGACTTAATTAAAGTTTTGACACTTTATATTCATGATTTAAAAAAAAAAGCCATCGGAATCAAATTGAAGTTAAAAGGAACATTTTACACCTAAAGACCTTTGAAATAAGTTCCATTCATTAAATTGAGAGATCCCACAATCAGATTCTTGTCCACACATGAATATACACAGATGGAACTGTCAGTGAAGATGGATTGGAGGAAACAGTCTCCCAGGAAAGGGGGACTGAACATTATACTGTATGATCAGGACTATGAGACAGTTGACAAACATTAGAGAAATGAGGATGGGGACACTGCTTAGAAACAGAGGCTTGTCAAAAACTTTGATAAATCTTTTACTTTTGAACTGTTAACTCTCATATGATATAGATCGATCACTCGATGTTTAAGGCCTTGCTGAGATAGTAGGCATCAGTAAATTTTACACAGAATGGAGCCTTTTTTTAGATCCTGAGATGAAATAGTACTGTTAAGAGCAAGCAATCAATATATGGAGGTACTATATTAAGTACACCTGTTAAACTGCTCATTAATACAAATTATGTTGCAGCAACGCAGTGATGATCAAGAAAACCTGCCAAAGTTCAAACTGAGCATAAGAAAGAAGAAGAAAGGTGATTTAAGTGACTTTGAGTATTTCAGAAAATGCAGATCCACTGGGATTTTCCAGCACAACCAGGAAGGTGACAGTCACTGAAATAAGTTATGCATACCGGTAATAGCATTCCCAACAGAAAACCGAGGCTTCAATTCTAGACTGAAGGACAACAGAAAATTGCAAAAATAAATTGGTGTGATGAGTCTTTTGTTGTGACACTCAGATGGGAGGGTCACAGTTTGCTGTAAATAACCTGAAAGCATAGATCCATCCTGCATTATATTAACAGTTCACACCACCACCGCTGATGGTGGTGTTATGGTGTGGGGTCTATTTTGTTAGCCGGCTTTGGGCCTTACAGAGCATTGCGTGATCACCACAGCTTACTTGAATGTTTTTGCTGACCATGCCTATCCCTTTATAGCCACAGTGTACCCCTCTTCTGGCTGCTTCCAGCAGAATAACATGTCATGCACAAAGGTCATATCAAACTGTTTTTTTAAATATGACAATGAGGTATGAGAGTAGCTTTGGGATATGATGGAATGGGACATTCATATCTTGGCTGTGGAGCCAGCAATTCCACATCAACCATCTGATGCTGTCATGTCAACGCGAACCACAATCTCTTAGGAATGTTTTCAGCACCCTATTGAGACTAAGCCATGAAGAATTAAGGCAGTTTGGAAGTAAAAAGGTATTTTCACAAGGATTGCTTTCACCTGCTGGTTGGTTCCGTTTGATTAGGGTTTGGTAAACATGTAATAAAATTTACCCATTTGCAACATTTAGCCTGTACATTGAAAAGTTAATGCTTAAAATATACTCACCGAACTCTCGCCAACTAGTCCTAAACAATGGTGATTGTGGCCTGTAGAAGTTATGTCTGATAAAGAAGGAATATGCAGAAGGAAAAACTTGAAAGCAGGAGTAGATCAAAATACTAGCTAAATTAAGAAATGGAAAAAACAACTAAACAATGCAAGATTTGTAAAAGGCCAGTAATCCATTTATATTTGAGAAACCCTTTAAACACTATTGGTAACATTTAATAAAGACAGTTCATTTGTTGATGTGTCATCCTATTGGACAAATTAAATACGAGTCCTTAAGAGCTTTGCCATTTTTGGATTGGGGAAATAAAATAGAAATCTAATTTGTGCCTAAACAATGTGCATCCATCTCTTCTGTCTCAGTCATGTAGGAAAAACACATCATGAGCTTCAGCCATCATTTTCTGCTTCTCGTCTTCCTGTCAATTTCATTTCCACGTATACACTGTCTGTTATGCTCTATTCTTGAATGCCTTCATGTTGGGACATGCTTCAGACCCTATTATGCTAGCTTTGTTTGTTGTGATATACACTCTACGTCTGTAGCGATCTTTGCTTTTTATGAAGGGAGGATGCAGGCGTTCTTCTGAGAGTTTGTGCATGTTTGTTTGTATGTGTATATTTGTGGGAGTGTGTCTGCGCGTGTGTGTTTGTGTGGCGTTAGCTCTCGAGAGCTAAAAGATGATGCTGATTGGCGATAACCAGGGTGAATGACTAATTAGAGCTGGTGGCAGGCAGAGAGGCTGCCTCTGCCACTTCACAGTGAATGGTCCTTTGATGCTGAATCCAAGCCCTGTGTTCAAATAACACACAACACACTCAGAGACACACAGACATTCATGTAAATGAAGATAAAGAGTGAGGCACTTTCAGCCATACACACTGGCCCGTAATTATACACATGTACAAGAACTGGCACACTTTTATCAAGCCTATTGAATTACCATGGCCTGCTTAGTCTCAGTAGAGACCTATTCTACTCTGTTTGGTGCAAATTCCTTCAGTTATCTACACAAACACACACTGCTATCTACACTGTGGTCCATTAACACTTATTTATCATCTTTTACTCTGATTCCTACTTCATAAGGTGGATCCATTGAGATTTATTACTTCTAAATCAAGCAAGCTGTCAAGCTTGGACCCCAAAGATCCTCTTAGTTTGGTCTGATTTTCTAAATGAATGCAGAGATTTATGTTGTGTAGTGTTCACAATTATATGACTGCTTCTTTGACCGTCCACCACATGTATGTAATCACTTTCCTATCAGATTCATTAAAGAGAGATGACAGCATATTCGCCAAAACAAATAATGATTAATTAAATGTACTGTATGTTCATGAGTTTTGCCTCATTTGACATTAAAGGAGTGTTTCATGCCAATTATTTGAGCATGTTTGTGGCCCCTAATAAAGAATACACGCACAGTTCTCTGATATGTTTAGAACAAAGAGATCCAAATAAAAGCCGTGCACTATCATGCACACTACCTCAAATATTGTCTTAAAGGTATGGTGCGTACTGTTTTACATTAACAAATTAGCACAGTGGGGAATTACTGCTTATTAATATAAACAATGGGATTTTAATAATACATGATAAAAGCATACACATGAAACTGCAGTGTGGATTCTTAACATCTGAAAAGCGAATAGTTAGCAGCAATAGGATACAAGTAAAGGATACCCTGATCACACTGTATCTCTCTGGGGTTTTTTTTTTTCTTTTCTCAGCCATGCCACGCTGAACACACCCAACCTAGAAACACACACAAACACACACACACAGTCCTGAAAAAAGCCAGCTGTTACACTGCTGCTCTTTCTGCTGTTCTACTTTAAGATCAGCACATAATGTATAGCTCACAGTGCCTCCAATAGGCTGCAGTGAGTAATGCATCTAAGTCTGACAAGGCCAGCTGCTGCAGCAACAGCAGGAGCAGCACTCGTGACTTCTCCGCTGTGAGATGACGCAATGTATGGCATGCATGAGAACTCCTCACAATAATGATGTATAAAAGACAGAAACAGAAATACGTATAAGAGATGGTAAGGAAGGAAGGATGGATGGATAGAAACTTTGTCTGCATCTACGTAGCAAGATTGGCACACGTGCCTACACACATACTTGCACACAAACTGTGATGGAGGAATGAAATTACCCTCCACAGACTGCTTTCCAATCATCTTTCATCATCTTGGCCTTCATTCGTTCATCCATTCATGAGAGGAGGTGTGTTTTTGTGTGTGTGTGTGTGTGTGTGTTTGTGTGTGTGCGCGCACGCACGCACACATGCGTGTCTGTTAATGTGATATGACTTGGCTGAGCTGGCTCTCCACAATGCAATCCAACAGCCATGATCTGTGGCATCCATCAAACCACGCACACACACATGCATGCATGTTAACGCACACGCTCTCACAGATTTGGAGTACTTGCCATCTTGATCTGAACGCAATCCAGGAGAGGTTGCCAGAAGGAAAGGTCGAACTGCAATCACTCATAAGAAACAAATGCACACTCACACACAATCACACAGACATGCACCTGCTCCACAGAATATATTAGAAACATAACTATGAATACTAGCATGCCGGGACAAAATACATTTATATAGAATAATAATGAAAAATTTGACCATTTCTCTACACTTGATGCATTTCTGGTGAATTCAAAGTGCTATATAGTGAATATATAGTACTTTATATCGCACAGTGAAGCAGTCTATCTTTTGTGCAAACTTCAGTGGGTTAAAGTTAAACTAAGCTAACAGCTAACTAAGCTTTCTATAGCTCTGTAAACTTTACAATATAAGAGTGGTATGTTATCACTGAGCACAGGAACACATTTTTTAATTATAGCTCTTTTTTAAGATTAACCTTTTTGATTTGTAGATCTACCCAACTGCCACACGACAAACACCCACCTGTCCTCACTGCAGTAGCAGACAACACATTCCACTTTCCAGATTTCATCCTACTGAATCTACAACTAAAAAAAGCAAACAGTGAAGACAAAACGGGTAAAATTATATCTTTAAATCTAGTCCAAAAACCTTTCCAGCTTTCCTGTGTTCAACACCGTCAACCATCTAAAAGTAAAATGCAACAAAACCTATTTTAACTAAAGAGAGAGCAAACTGCAAAGGGGGAGACATGCGACTAACCTACAGAGAGTACAATAAAGGCTAAAAGAATATATTGTTCAGAGACAGATGGCAAATGCGGAGGCACAGCAGCGAAGATGGATGTGTTGAATGTATGACAGACAGCAGCGGAGATGGGGGGTGGACAGCGGAAAAATACAGAGATGGTTTGCGTTACTCTGTGTAAATGTGCGTGTGTGTTCATGTAAGTGTGGTTGCGACTGTTCGCTGAGTCCTCTTATTTGAGAGTGATTAGTCAAAGCCCTGAGTTTGACACAATGAGATCAACCCGGCTGAGGAGAAGGCATACATTACTGTTCTAGGCCATCAGAAACACACACACAAACACACACATGCACACACTATGGGACACAGACATACAGAGATCCAACAGCGATGTCCGAGCACAAAAGGTTATGGAATTTTGCATACAGGAATGCACTGAAAACTGACCTGAAACATAGTTTTCATTTATTTTTTATGGTTGCACGAATCGATTCATACATTTTCATTAATCATGTTTGTTACCTCTCTGCAACCCTCTTATTTTAACTTTTTCTCCATGTTTTTATCTGCTTATTTTCTCCATTTCATTTCAACCTCTACCCCCTCTCCCTAATCCAGAGATTCACTCCTGTGCACCTCTTTGTTTTCTTTTTGTCATTTTCCTGCAGAAACTGCCTCCTCCAATCTCTTGTCATTTTCTTGTTTTCATCCGGGAGCAACATATACCCTCTCCATCCATCCTTTTTCTATTTCTTCTCATCCCCTTTCCAAACCCCAGTCACCCAACCCCCTTATCTTCCTCCTCCTTTTCTTGTCCAGTGGTTTTCCAAGTAAGTTTACCTAACTGCCTGCCTCTCTGTATTATTCTGAGGGATGAAGTGAGAAATCTCTGCCTGTTTCTATTTGCCATTCTTTTTCTGTTCTGTTTGTCTGCTCCCTCTCTGCTTTCTCTCTCTGCCTGTCTCTCACTCGCTCTTTTCTCTTATGTAAAGGTCACCATAGTGTTTTAAGTTCAAATTAAGTTCAGACCCTGCAGCAGTAAGTGTGCGCGTGGTGTTAAATTTTGTGAGGGCATGTTTGTTTTTTTGTTTTTTGATGGACTACAGTCTACATTAATAATTTTAGCTTCATAATGTCTAGCATTTGTTCAGTCCTATTTGTAACTTAGTATTCATGTTCTCAACCATCATAGCTCTAACTTGTGTTTATAAAAGTGTGTGTGTGTGTGTGTGTGTGTGCGTGTGCGTGCGTGCGTGCGTGCGTGCGTGCGCGCACATGTGTTTATCTCCCCTTTGATCTTCATGAATCTTTTAAAAAGGACTTTTCCAAACCTTTCTTCTTGGTGATAAATGTCTCCTCTCTCACCATGAAGACTAAAAGAAGACAGGTACCACAACAATACAGCATTGTGCAAATCTTTCATGCAAAGGAGGGTCAACGATATCAGTAATGTCATCATTAAAACATGATTTAACTACAAAAAAAAGAAAAAGAAAAGAATATACTGAAATTGCTCAGAAATGCACACTCAAAACAGGGAATCGTTTCAGAAAGCTGTATGTATATGATGCATTTGTGCATATGTATGTATGCCTCACAGCCACATGAGGATGTATGGAATTTAGCTGCCTCACAGCCTAAGTAGGACACTCAAAATAGCCCCTCAAGTCTTGTCATGCAAGTGTTTGTCAGGTTTAGGTTTGTAAATGTGGGAGCATGGTGCAGTGCATAAAATAGGTTATGAATGTAACTATGGATCTGTGACACCAAATACTTATCTTTACAGCCTAAATAGGCTGAAAGAATTTATTCTGCCTTCTTGAGACTTTACAGTCCAGCTACTCTGGTTATGTGAACCCATACTCCTGGAAAGAACTGGGACTCTCAATTTAGCATAAGCATAACTAAAGGTACCAACCAACTTGGCATCCAAACCCACTTCCTCGTGCCTGTGGCAGACCCACAGGCACGAGGAAGTGGGTTTGGATGCCAAGTCTTTCCATCTAAATGTGTCGAAAGAACCACCTGGGATGGTAGTTGCCATGGGTGACCCTGAATGAGCTGAATTAAGTCTCCAAACCACAGTCTTGCTAACTAGTGTGAAGTGAGCAGCAGAACTGTGCAATCACCCTCTCTGATCCTCTGTAGAACTTGAGGAATTAGAAAAAGAGTACAAAAGTATATGGCAAGCTTGTTAGCCATTTGTGTAACAGGCCTTAACTGATCCTCTGACCCATGATGGAGTACCATACCAGGCGAGTGGCTGTCTCCATGGTCAACATCAAGCTGGGCTTGGACTTTTGAGGTTGTGGCTGAAATCTACTTGGAGCCACTCTTCCAGTGTCAGAGTTACGGCTCCTAAAGCTCCTATTACCACTGAGACCACTTGGAATTTACCATACACATATGCATCAGCTGTTCCCTCAGTCTCTGGTCCTTCTCTATTTTCTTGTTCTTCTTCCTGATGTTGCTGTTTGCTGTAACCGCCACATCTGTCATAATTGTGGGCTTCTGCTCTTTGTCAACCACTACTGTATTTGGTAGGTTGGCAAGCAGGTGCCCATCTTTCTGGAACTCGAAATCCCACAGGACCTTTGGCCTGTTGTTCTGAACTACCTTCAGTGGTGTCTCCCATCAGGAATTGGGACGTTCTAATCCCCATGTGGCACAGATTTTCCTGCATACTACTATAGCCACTTGGTTGTCTCTTTCAGTGTATGTAGTCCCAACTTGCATCTTACGTCCTGCTGTGGTAGAAAGTCTCTAGGGCGCTTGTCCTCTCGGCCGTGCTAGCTTGTTGGATCTTGTGCTTAGGGTATGTTCTTATTGCATTTTAAAGATGCTGTGGACACCCAATATTATACCTCTCTCCTGACAACATCCTCTGACACCCCCCAAATAAAAAATAAAAAATACTCATTGCTACTGCTCAAGACCACTTTAAAAATTACAAGTCTTGGGGACATGTGAATCCATCTGTCTTTGTCTCTTCAAATCACATCAAAATTCAAATCACCCTTCTTTAGCTACTTAAACCTAGCGAATCTCATGCAGTTTCCTTTGTCAAAAAGTATTAGTATGCCATTAGAGTTGGTCTACTTGTAGTGGCATCCCAGCAGGACAAAAAGCTTGGCTGCTGTACTCAGTCTGCCTCCAACAAATCACACTGATTTATGTCCTCCATTGCGTGCAGGACAACTTCAATACAGCCTCTCTCTCTCTCTCTCTCTCTCTCTCTCTGTGTAGGTGTATGTGTGCGTGTGTGTGCTTTCGAGAATGTGTTGGTCTGTATCAGATGGTATGTCGAAGTTTTTAGTTCAGTCATCAGTGAATGCTTCTAAAACAGTGAGAGTGGAATAGAAAACAAAGGAAAAGTTTTGCGCACTGTGTGAAATTAAGTGTGCGATTCCGCCTGTGTGTTTGTGTAAGAGTGAAATTAGTTATGCAGAATAAATGCAATGTATTTGAGTTCATAGAGTAGGCATGACCGAGCAACTACATCAACCACACTGTTTAACTAACTGCCTTGAATTCCACACTCTGTTACTGTCACACAGCTGTGTGTGTAGGTGACTGTTGTGTTTTGGGTGTTCTTTTATTTTCTTTTTTCTCTGTGTGTGTTGACATTTTACTTTTGCTGACAACTCATGGTTTTGTGTGAACTGTCAGTTGTTATCTCCCTCAATGACGCAATGAAGAAAAAAAATCTTTAAAAAGTTAAACAGAGGGTAACGTTGGGGACTGCTAGGGCAGAAAAAATACAACCTCTTAAAAACTAAAGAAAAACTTTAAACGGTTTGACCACTCTGATTTTCCAGCTGTGTTGATGTGTGCTCTGTGAGCTGTGATAAAACCATGAAAACCCTGTGACATATGCAGAGGCAGTGACATGAGGCAGGGCACTTCTGGTTTGATGAGGGCTCTGCTGCATTTTACTCAAGTATAAAAATGAGTTACCACAGTTGTGTGAAAGCCTCATTGGGCACTTTTATTCACGCTCATGCACAATTTTCAGTTTAAATTTGCTTGTAAAGTAACTCGTAGCAGATTCAATAATCTCATATTATAATTGCATAATTTATTTGCTACAAATTCAACATTTTTTATTAGTGCTGTCAGCGTTAATCTTGTTTTAAAATGACGTGAACGTCATAACTGCACTAACGCGGCAAATCTCTATTAACGAGTTACTGCAGATCGCCTCGTGCATGGGGCTGCATGGTGTCAACGCGTTAGCGCAGTTAGCTCATTAACGCATTGATGCCGTGCAGTTATGACGTTAACGTCATTTTAACGAGACTAATGCTGACAGCACTATTTTCTATATTTTCTTCAGTATAGTCAGACTCATTCCATGTATTTAAGGGTTGCAGGATCTTAATTTTTTCGTAGTTTGGATATAATATTGTAAAAGAAAAAATTGTGAACCACTAAAATTAAAAGCTCATATTCAACTAGTAGCTGGAAAGCTTTCCAGTATAAACTAATTTTCAATCACCCTGAAATGAATAAAAACATCCTTTCTAAGCCTTTAGAGAAAAACACGAGTGTGGTAGATTTCTGTCACTGAACTTTAAATTTGTACTTTGAAAATGTGGATTAAAAGAACCCAAATCCATTAACAAACATGTAAGCACCAGCAATACCAACAGGGGGGACTGCAAAGCAGACAGTGAACAAATTATGAAATGTCAACTTGCTCACTGTACGACACAATGAAAACTGGGCTGTTTATGAAAGCACAAACAACCCAGTACAGCAATAGATTAAAATCATACACACGCATGAATAGAGGAAGTACATTAAAGGCATGAAACAGGAAATGGAATGCATGATTAAGATGTCAGTAAGTGCTCTCAGGCATAAACTCATAGTTATGTACTGTATATGTGTGTGTATGTGTCACGCACATAGGGTTCTGTGATTAATGTATGTAGTGTAGTGTGAGCGGTCAGGTGCCAACTTTACTCACCCTGATGAGAGTAGGAAGCTCAGACAAGCAAGGAGGCCTAAAAGCTCTGAGAGTTTGGTAGTACATGGAGTATTTATGTGAACTATTTTTTGCACTATTTTTAAAACCCTGTTTTCTTACTGTAAGATAAATTTATATCTTTTTAATCAGATTTTTCTTAGTGTGGTGTTGAAGTATCCTGCACTAATTTAATTTCTACATATAAAACACTGATGATAATGTTCTTGCTTCCTCCTACTACCTGGTGTTTGTGTGTTAAACCTTTGTCAGCTTTAGAGTCTTGTCTAAATTGTCTCGTCTGAGCCAGGTGTCCCTTGTGTCCAAGAGTACAATAATTTCATTGTATGTAAAATGCACATAGCGAGAAATGTACACTTGAAAGCTAAATTCTTCTATTTTTTTCTTTCTCCTCTATTTCAGCCAGCGTATTCCTTTTCCTTTCCTTCACTCATTGGCATGGCTGCATAGATTGGGAGGGTGCACATAAACACTTTTTGATATTGCTATGGGAATGCATGGACATGCAAGGGACACCTGGTGGCAGTAATCGCCACATTTTGCTCTAATTTGCCAAAAAGAATACAAAAGAAGAAGAGTACTAGTCAGTTTTTAGCTAATGTCAGCCTCATGGTGCTAATGACGAGCCAAGTAAATAGGTTGCCAGCTTCAGCATGCTAGTCACCATCCCCTGAATGCTAGCATCCCGCCAAGTCAGCCAAGCTCATCCACAGGGTAATCAGCTTCTCATTTCCCACCGCTGGCCTGTCAGCCACCAGTGCCAGCTTCTCATTGGTTAAATCAGTAGCTGGCTTCAGAAAGGATATAGCCTTCTGCAACTTCTCAGTATCCTGTTTGTCTGTGATACTGCACCACAACTTGTAAGTTTCAGAATATTATTATTTAGCTATTAGAATTGAGCTTTTCTGTGTATCTACTGGTTTATTATTCAGTACAGGTTTACTAAATGTTATTCAGAAACAATGAAACTGAAAAATAGATACTCAAATGTAAAATATTTCATTTGAACAAGCTGGGCAAAATATATGTAACTGTTGAATTTCTTCTAATCCTATAGTTTAGTGGAGAAAAATGTTAAGGGGATAAAGCAACAAGAACAACAAAAGCCAACCCTGGTTATGCTAAGCTGAAGAACCAACATAAAGTTGCAGTGCTATTTTTTTTAATATATATATTAGGATTTACATAGCATATGAGCTTGAGCCGAAGTCTACATCAGACAATTTGAAAGCTGAGAAAAGGAGCTGACTTCTTAAAATTCTAAACATGAAGCTGATGTAGCCCATGGGTTTCATGTTCTGCTCAAAGAGATGAAAGTGTGGTGGATGCATAGCTGCAAACTAGTGTAGCATCACAATTTCCTAATGCATAGCTATGATTTTAAATCCTTCACTTATTTGCCCAACACCACAAATCCCAAATATATTTTTGTTTAATAGCTAAGAACAAAGAGAAAACTACTGATATTGGATTTGAATTATTGAATTATGAGTTATCTGTTGTGATTTTAAAGGAAAATCAGCTGTGAGTACATCCACAATAAAACGCCGTGTCAAAAGGAAGCTGAAAGAGAACTGTTCAGTTTTAACTGTTGTGCTGAATTGGAAGCTGATCCCAGCCTCAGTCTGAGAGTTTTTTCTTTACCCATCCATCTCCATCCACTAATACCAGTTCAGATGTTCATTTTGCCTGCAGTCATTCAAACTTTTAATAATGTGAAGCAGTGGATTTAGTGTCTGTCACTGCAAGCAGTAAATTTTTAATCTGAGCACCAGTAAAGTGGAGGCTTAGAATGGAGAGGTACCCTGTGTGTTTGTAAATGTGTAGGCAGAAGCGGCAGAATTCGCTTCTTTAATCAACTGTGTTGACCTCAGTTCAGTCACACTGACAAAACCCATTAGCCAACACATGAACAGCCACACAAACGCACTCAGATTCTGGATCTACACAAACTAATATGCACTCAAAGACATACAAACAAGGATACCGTGCACAGAGAGACACAAGCCTTCAGTAGACACACTCTCACCCACACCCGCTCCGTGATTAAAGACATAACACTGGAGTCAGCAGAATCACTCTTTGGACACAAGAGGGGTGACTCAGTAAGCCAAATACCACATATGCACTCACACGTATATTAAGGGGGAAGTTGAGTCATGAAAAAAAAGAAAGAAAAGAAAAAGAGAAAAGACAGGAGCCCCTGAAGTAAAACTTAGTAAATTTCGAAGTGATAATGAAATGTGATTTAGGATACTTAAAGAGTCTCCTTGTTCTCATGGTTTGTTTCAAAAATCATTGTGGCGTGGCCTAAAGTTAAGTTATGATAATGATTACAAGATATTGCACAACATAACAAAGATAGACCTAAAGATTAATCAGTAGAAGCAAAGCGTAAAATGTAACATGTATGCAGTTGTATACCATAGCATATTTGTATATGCAACCCTTAATTGTGCATAGTGCATTCAGACAGGTCTCTTTGTGCTCCTCGCTGGCATTTTGCTGGTATTTCAAGAGGTCATGCATAATCAGCTCAGCCTACTAACCAAATGTGTGTGCTTTTAACTTGTGTGTGCATGGCTGCCCTTAGAAGAAATCGGCATACTTATCTGTGTAATTCCATTGCTTAGTACATGTGTTATAAAAAGATGCAGTCCCGATTCCATAAAAAAATGACTTGAATGAATGTGCCCCCTTAAAAATAACCATTCTCTCTCAAAAGTGAATTATTAGCGTAGTTTAGCCAAGAGGTTTAATTATGGTAAGGGCAAAATTATGTGTTTTCAAAATTTTTATGTTTCTTCTTTCTGAAATTTCGTAGCTAGAGAAATATTTACTTAGGTTAGGATTGCAAAGTCCATCCATCCATCCATCCATCCAT
>NW_005187533.1:1178874-1200942 GCF_000239375.1 Pundamilia nyererei | reverse complement strand
AGTGGCTCCAGCAGATCCCGGGAATAACATCGGAGATCTCTGTCCAGAAGAGCGCAGTCCTGGGAACAGCTAAGATACTGCGCAGAACCCTCAAGCTCCCAGGCCTCTGGTAGAGGACCCGAGCTTGAAGGATAAACCGCCCGCAGGGGCGAGCTGGGTGTTTTTTTTTTTTTTAGATATATTACACTTCTTGATTTATGAATTCAGGTGCTTCCAGTCCTGTTACTTCAGGAGTACAAATTGAAGCACATATACATGTAGTCTCCCTCTTCAAGAAGACACATCCTCAGTTTAGTACCAGGAATAGACATAAATCCCTGGGAATGCTGTGTCAAGAAGTGCATCCAGTGTGAAAATCTGTGCCAAATTGAATATGCAGAGCCCTCCACTGTAGCAACTTCCTGCAAATACAGCAGTAGCAGTGTGTGTCCAAAGAGTTGCAAAAGCATTACAAAAGTAGCAGATGTTAACAGCACAGGGTCGCTAAATGTGCATAAACGTCAGCAACGCTCTGCTTGATCAATAACTGCCCAGTTCCATACTTCTCCTGGCATTAACATCAGCACAGAGACTGTGTATCAGGAGCTTCGTGGCATGGGTTTCCATGGATGAGCAGCTCTCAATATCCTATAATATTGTTTGTTTGTTTTGACTTCTGTATTACCAGGCAACAGACCTCAAGATATTTGAAAATCTACCATTATAATGAAATATTGGAATGTTAGGAATCAGTGGTATAAAGCCAACAAAATACAAAAATGAAGAGAAATAACAAAAAAAAAAAACATGCTTATTTAAAGTTATTTGAGGTGATCACCACAAGGAAGGCATCCTGCGACTTAGCAACAAAGAAAGAGACATACTGCTACAGACCTTCCCAGGTACAACCAATCAGCTGTGACAGACTTCTTAACAGAGTCAGACCTGGAAGACAGACAGCTGAGAGCTAGAGGAAGGTGGATGTAAGAGCAAGAGAACAGAACTAGAGAAAGACTGCCACGATATTATCAAGGGTAAGCAGACGCAAGATCTATACCTATATATGAGCGTTCATCTCCTTCATTAATGAAGTAAACATAACATTTGTATTTTAAAACAAACATGAAATGGCCATATTTATTTTATTTCTGTAATTGATCTGTATCAGACAAGATCAGGCGTGCTCAGGGTGGTATGGCCGTAAGCTGGGGCTTAGCTAATTAGCCCTGCGACAGACTGGTGACCTGTCCAGGGTGTACCCCGCCTCTCGCCCTATAGGATCCAGCTGGGATAGGCTCCAGCGCCCCCCTGAAAAAGGATAAGTGGATGCGAATGGATGGATGGATAATCTATCTGTATATGCCAATCACTTCATATACTTGTAACAGTTATTGCTAGTGCTTATTATCAAAGTAAGGTTAGTTAGTGTTTTCCAGGTGTGCGACAAATTTAAAATTAAAAAAGCAACACAAATATCTTTTCTGGTTATTTTGTCTCTTTATACTTGTTTATGCAATTTGGTCTCTCCTGAGCAGAGAAAACTGAGAGGAAAAACTTCCTTCCCTTTAATTCAGTTATGTCTTTAGTTCTTAAATCTAGATGACAGGTGAGTGCCAAAAGTCTAGCCTCTGGAGATGCCACCTCAGGTCACCTTTCTGCTTGAGCACAAACAAGTACTCTCAGGTGTAATTTGGGGGGTGTAATATGTAACCACAGATCACTGTCTCCACTCTTCTCAAACTATTTTTCTTGAATTCTTTAGACCTCTGTGAACTTGGCTATGCAAGATTAATTTAGGCCAAACCACATTCATGTTTTATTCAGTTCTGCAATTTTCCTTACACTCAAACACACACACACGCGCGCGCGCACACGCATACACACACGCACACACATACAGAAGAAAAGTTTAAGTGTGATAAATTATGTTTTGAATGGTGAAGAAACAGGCGACAATAAGGAAAAGGAACTAAATCACTGTTGGCATTCTCTCTACATCCAAAGGTGAAAGGGAAAAAAGAAAATTATAAATGTTGTGTCTTAAGCATCAACAAGTGTCTCTGGGGACAAGGAAGGCCAGGTGTTTCAGAATTTACCTCCATGAAGGGGAGGTATTTTATTTACCCTCCGGTTTACTATTTGAATAAATATAATTTGTTTCCCTTCTTCCACTTCCATTCCCTGTCTTTTCCAGAATGGAAACTATTTTGTCTTGATGGCCTTTAAAGCCTGGGTGCGTACTGTCAGTGTTTAAATTGCATAAAGGTGCTGATCCTGCTTTCTGAGGAGTGCATCAGCACCGTGATGCTTTGACCATGCTTTTTATATCCCCTTCACATAACAGATCTTCTAAAAATGGTTTTACTTTTTGTGAAAACTTGGAAAAACCCAAATATATATATATGAGAAAGCAATAACCTCTGCTTTGTGGTAGGTGTAGTTGAGTTCTTACTCAGCCTAAATGTGGGTGATTTTACAGCATTTAATAAAAAAAAGGGTCAAGATCTCAGTTGAGCAGGCAGAATTGCTACTCTGTCTGGAATCTAATGCACCGCACTTGCAGAAAAGTCTCCCAAGCAGACTGTCATGGAAATGCTTTCAAAAGCATGCTTTCTTTAGAAAATAACATTGCAACATAGCCTAAATGTTGCATCAGTGTGTTCTGCCTGTTCACATCTCACGCCTCACTGTTGGCTTTGTGTGCCTAGGTTGAAATATAGATTATCTATCTTGAAGCCTCATTGAAGTGCACTGCATAAGCTGTTTTCTGGTAGCTGTAGAGTGACAGCAGACAAATATACAAAGGGAGGAAAGTCCATCATCTGTTGCCACTGCTGTAACCAATGGGGGAACCGCAGAAGCATTTTTTCGGTATATCACATGTAGCAACTTAACAATGAGTGGTAAGACACATGAATAAGTATTTAACATGCATAAGGTATAGTTCATGTAGCTGGTAAGTTAATTTTGTGACTGCTAAAATGTCACAAAGTGTGAAACACAGTTTACTGTGTTGAAACTAATAGAGTAGCTTTAAAAGCACTTGGCATAGAAAGTTTGTGTAAAAACAGCATCTGTGCTAAATCTCATAAGGCAATAGAAGCGTTGCTGTACAGTAAAATTTGTTTCTCAGGACCCGCTGTGTACCTTGAGATTATAACAAAGCAGTCCATAAGGTTGTGGCAGGAAGCATTACAATAACATTTCTTTAGAACTGCTTCTTTAGTCATCAGTGTCCGCTGGATTTATTGCATTAGGATATAAACGTTTCTTCACTTTGCTGATGATGTTATAAATAAGATTTGTGAAACTGCAAAAACACTTCCTGTAGAAAACTGAGCAAAGAAAAAAACATGAAAAGATAATAGATGTTTCGAATGGCACAAATTACATAATTTATTAGAAATTAGAGACTCTTACAGACTAATGACAGAAACTAGGTATCTGCCCAGGTATCTCTAAGTGTTCTGATGGTCTGCTTCTCCAAACTAATGAAGTCTCCAAACTGAACTTATCTGGTATGGTCCTTCCACGTGCTTAGTAGCATGTGGCCTCAGTAGGCCACTATTTGTTAAATAAATAAAATGTTAAATTGCCAATATGGGCGTTCTGTTTTTTCAGACTTTATTCAATTATCCAATCCAATAAACAACACCAAACAAGAGTCAGCAGCAGAATGACCTGGTTGGCATTGGCAGAGTAGATGTGGGCATTGTTACAACAGAGAAATAATCAACCAAACACAAATGTCTTTACTTTTTCTGCTAAGTTTAAAAAAGAAAGATAACACCAGCATTCCCAGAGAAAATACTTTATTATTTGTTTTAAATGGCAAAAAGATAGATGTGCTTCAGCAATAATCTGTTATCACTGCAGTTTAGAGTGAAGCACAATCACAATATATATAATCCAATAACACTCAGAAACCAGAGCTCGAATTACATAATGAAAAGCACTTGCAGAATAAAAACAAAACAAAAATAATAATAAACTACAAAATGAAATGCCAAAGGTAGCAGACATGTTCCAAACACAACAATATTAAAACCAGTGGAGTAGGAAAAGCTCTGCTCACAACATCAGAAAAACAGAGGATCAAACACCGGTTACAAGAAACAAGTTTGGCACAGTGCTGAGGATGCAAACAAAGGACTTTCCATCTGGTGACAAACACCAACAAAGACCAGAAAAGGAGCAACAGCCTTTCCTCAATACCTCTTACAAGATGATGAGTCCCACAACCTTTAAAGATATGACAAATGTGGTGTTAAAACATCTCCGTGGTGGGGCGTGGTTTGTAGCTCAGCTGCAGGGGAGGGCTGGAGCAGTGGGTTCAGGGTGTGGTGTCAGAGGAGGCTGGCCCACACAGCTGTTCTGCATCACCTGGCCATGCCTTCCTATCAGGAGACTGCCAGGACCTGATGGGAGCACCATGTGCTGTGCATAAAAAAAGAAAATATTGTAGATAAAGCGTCCATGTGCCTATAATCAGGGGTGCGCATAAGTGTTCCGCAGGTGCACATTCGCTGTCAAAATAAAAGACGCGCACCAGATAAGAAGTTGCAATGCGCGTTTGTGTACATAAGATTTTCTGGAGGAGGACAGACATTTGTTTAGAACTCTTAAAGATGTCGCATTATTACAGGAGCTGGTCATCCATAGAAATCCATGCAATGAAGTTCCCAGAGCAAAGGTTTGGTGCTGATGTTAATGTCAGCCATAGTTTGGAACTCTGTCCATGTCTGTGTGCACACGTTAACCTTACCGCACTCAGCTAAAACTCAAAGAGGCTACGATTTTTAAAAATAAGCCTGAGTGCAATACTCAGGTTGCTTCTTAGTGTTACTTGTTTCTTGGAACTTTTTCATCTCTCTATGTCTATGTTTTGCTGTATTTGCTCTTTGACTACTTACTTCCAAGACTTATTTAGTTGTGTACCCAGCCTTCTTTTCCTGAGTGTCATCTCATGTTTTTGCATTGCCTGTCTTTACTTGTCCGTACTTGGTTTTTACTTCCTTTTTTTTTGGTTTGGATTTGTTGGAATTCAGTGCATTTCTGCATTTCTGCATTTCTGCATTTCTGTGTACCTGAACTCTGCAACCTTTCTTCCTATTATTTGATTATAATAACACTAAATATATCCAAACACAAACTTGCTAGCCAATTGTTGTGTGCCTTTTATTTATCCTTATTTGGGATCATCACTTGTGACCTACTTGGAGTGAAACTGTGGTTCTTTATGTGATGTGAGGTTAAAAATAACCCTGAGAGAGAGAAAAAAAACACACGCACACACAGACGTACACACTCAGAGAGAGAAAGAGAGAGGAACCCTGAACAATCAAATCCAACTGTAAATTCTTACAAACACACATATTTCGCACATAATTCCAGACTGCTGACCACAGTGATTCCCTAAGCAGCCTCATACTCATCATACACACTCATACACATTTTGTCAAACTGCACACTCACAAGGATGGACCAAGGAAAGCCATATTGTTACACAGAACACAGGGATGCAGGCAAACATGCACAAAGCAATGCATTCATATACAAAAGAGACACACACAAACACAAAATATTGGGCATTCACATGCAGGAAAATGTAACTCTTTCCTTGTGCGAGTGTCAACCTTTGCTTCATTTCCTTTGACATTCTCTTCCTTTCTCTTTTCCTCCAACTGTGCATCCCTTTCTCCCTGACCCTGTTATCTTCTGGAGCATCCCAAAGAGGAGGGGGGATAAGGAAGGAGCAAATGCTGTACAGTGTTGCTTCTCTTCTCCTTTCTTTCTTTCATTCTGGCTTTTGCTGAAACAGGAAAAGCTTGGAAATTCTTCTTTAAATCAGTTTAATGTTAAAGTTTACTAAATGGTGTCTTCGCTTCGGTAGAGGCAGCAAAGAGCCTGACTGGGTTTTGCGAGGACCTGAGGCAAGCGGAGAGGTGATCTTTAGTTGAGGAAAATGAGTGATGTTAACTCCACAGTAACTGAACAGTGTGACAGTTATGTACAACTCCTACTTTAAATCTTAAAATTTAAATTACAGAAAAAGACCTGCGATCACAATAATCAATCAATAAACTCTTTTCTATTTCGTTCTTTTGACCAAAGCCTGCATGCAGCATGACAAATATGCTTTCAATTCTGCACAGGATCAAGTTAAGAGAAACAATTCATGATTTATGGACAAGTGTGTCATTATTCAGCAGTGCCTTTACAAACACTGGGGATTAACAATAACCAACCTAGTGGGTAATCTTCTGTGCTCAATCTCCTACAACCATATCAGAATTGCATTGAGTGAATCCCAGTACAAACCAAGTATTTCCCACTGCTGCATTATATATTATACTGGTGAAAAATCATAACTGTGCATATAAAACACTGGTCAATTTAAGCTTTTTAGCCTGATTTAAATGCTACAGGGAGTCAGCTACAACCATTATAGCTATAAAAGAATATTATTTCTCTATATTTGGTGATATATTTGGTTCTGGAGAAACCAGCAGCAACCACGCTAGCACAGAAAAGAGTATTAGAGACGACAGGCAATGATCAAGTCAAGCACAGCTCGGAGGGAAGAACTGGGATGAAAGTCAATTGCAAAGCAGCAGACAAAAGCATCTTGAAAAGTATTCTCTTGATGAAAAGAACAATTGGATACATAGAAGTTTGTGAGCTGTACCATCAGGGCTGGCTTTGATATTGAGATCTGCTGGGATTCTGGCAGAGCTTGACTTGATGGCCTGGCTGAACTAATGCAATGCTCATTTTGGGGTTTAAACCCATATAGAAAATAAAAATCTTCCAATAGTAAATGTTTGCTCTGTACATTTGGGTTAAAACCCAAGCAGGGCCCATCTGTGAGGAATTGTATATGCTTTTTCTTCGTATAGTTGTGCAGGTTTTCTTAAGAGGTCCAGTAGGTTTTTGTTTCTGGGACAAAATATAGATTGCTGAATATGTCATATAGATCTCAACCTATAATTTAGAAATGTTTTAAATACAAAGCAACATTTTCTTAATTAGTACCTAATTAAATTTAATTCAATTCAATGCAGTGTAAATCACAACAACAGTCACCTCAGGCCCTTTACATTTATATAATATACAATGGATAATTACATTATATTATTTATATTATCTTTAACTTTAAAGAGAAAACCTCAACAATAACCACCTTGAGCAAGTACTTGGTGACAGAGGGAAGAAAAAACTCCCTTTTAACAGGAAGACACCTCCAGCAGAACCAGGCTCAGGGAGGGGCAGCCATCTGCTGTGACCAGTTGGGGGCGAGGGAACAGAAAACACAAGAGAGCCAGAGTTTAATAATAACTGATGTTTAAATGCAAAATGGTGTATAACTACATAGAGAGTGATAAAAGAGTGAAGATGAAACACACAGTGCATCCTAGGAAGCCCCAGCATCCTAGGCCTATTGGAGCGTAACTAACTTAGGGGCCGGGGTTAATTGATCCAGCCATAACTATAAGCTTTATCAAAAGGGAATGTCTTAAGCCTAACCTTAAAAGTAGACATGGTGTCTATGTGCTGAATCCAAGCTAGGAGCTGGTTCTACAGAAGAGGGATCTGAAAACTGAAGGGTCTGCTTCCCAATCTTGTAAACTTTCAAACTGTTTCCTATTTTCTGAAAGAAAAATAGGTGGAACTATTATTAGTAAACAACAACAACACCTGAACACCCAGCCCAGGAGAGAAGTAATGATGCAATCAAGAACAACTAGGCTTTTATTATTATTGTCATGTGACTGGCTGCAAATAGCTCTCAAAATTATGTCTGAAAAATGTAGTTCATTGACTTGATGTCTCTTGGCTGTAAGGGGGAGATTTCAGCTCAGCGCAGTCACACAGGCATAGTGGAGCAACCATACACACAGCAAAATTTGCCCTCTTGATGCTGTGACATTTCCGTCTCTGGTCTGTGGCTGTAACACTGCGGTGACTGTGATCGATCAAAAGTTGTTGTTATCACAAGTGTAATCATTTATGAATGTACTACAAGGGAGTATTTATCCATTTGCATCATTATTAAAACACAATCATCCAAAGAACAGACATAATTCAGCATCTTCAAGTTAAAAATCCATAAAAAGTAAACAAAGAGAGACACAAAATCTGTTTTGTTCTTTTGTTTTATTTTAGTAAAAGTAAAAGTTTAGTAAAAAGGTTTAACAAGATCCAAATTTGGACCATACCGTAGCTTTCACATGTTAGAAGATATGTAAGTCTTACAAACGATACTACAGGTAAAACATAGACAAGCTGCAGATGTTAGACTGGGTATCGTGCTAACTTTGTAGATCATTGGAGCAATCATCTGTATAGAGATGGATGGATGGATGGAGATATATTTTATTTTGAGAAAATAATCACAGCCACATTAACAAGGCCAAGCTTAGACACTGTAATCATAAGCGAGAGTATCTCAGTATGAGAACATTCAGGTCTGCAATAACTTTTTAACAAGCAGTTACTCTCTGTATGTCATTAGCAAACACATTCAAAGAAGCAGATAAATACGGCAGATTTACTGTGGAGACTATTTTATGAGAAACAGCCACTAGTATAATAATCATAACCAGCCTAACTGAGCTCTAACTGCAAAAGCAATTCACAGTCTTCATTAGCATTTAGCTCCTTAGCTCCTTATCACATAGCACCCACTCCCCCCACCCCCCCAACACACATGTATACATGCTTTTTTCAACCTGCTACACACACACACACACAGATGCACACAGTCGTACATTTTAAGATCCTATTCCAAATGATTGGCCATTACACTGTAATTGCAGATTACACAGTAACGGTAAAGGAATAAAACTGTCAGCATCATTTATTTGCACATGCCCATTATGTACACAAGACACACAACACACACCCATGCATACACACACGCATACAATGCTGAAATCCACACATGCATGCATACAGGTGAAACACTTCCATCCTTGCATATATGATACTACATACATATACATACATACATACATATATATATACATAAACATGAGGAAGAACAACAAATGTCTGAGTGACCCTGAGGTTTTGTCCCTGCGTCATTTTAGCTCCTCTTATCTGTGTACTTTTTTTTTTTTTTTTGTTTTGTTTTTTTGTGTCCCGTTTGGATCTTTAGCCATCAGAATTGTTGTCTTAAGGCCAAGAAAGATGCCAAGCAGATTTATTTTACCAAGTGGATCATCATGGCCTTGCCATATTGGTCCATTTGATTGACCTTTATTATAATTATGAATTTATTTTATTTTCAGTTGCTACAAACGGGACAGACATGACTGGGGGATAGGACAGGGAGAAAGAATGAAAGAAAGAGAGGGAGGGAGAGAAAGACAGAGGGGAGAAGAACGGTGAGAAGGGGGGAAGAAAGAAAAACAAAAACAAACAAAACACCTGGATCACCTGTATGGAGAAAAAAAACAGAAGAGAAAGCAAACAACAAAAGAGCAACATAATTTATTTGTGTACTTTTGTGTATGCTTCTGTGCGTGTTTGGATGTCCGTGTGTGTTTTCTGCCCACAAAACAATGACTTCTGACACCCTTTTAGCCCCTGTAAATCATCTACACACACACACGCTCACAAATGTGATGATTTGTGGGGTAATAACAAGGAAATGTCAATTCCACGCTCCACTCTACATGAAGACCTTCATGGGTCTTCTTTTTCCATATCAGTTATTAGTGACTGTGTTGCCAGTGAGACTTTGCACACAAACACACAAACTCAATTACACACAAAAACCAAACACGACCTTTGTAGACGACATCAAAATACACAGAGGGGCAGTTAGGTGGAAGTACCTTGATGAAATGATACTTGGCATGTCGCACCCTCACACGTTCATTTAGATTTGAAAGTGTACGTAATGTTTTGCATCAGAGTGAGTGAAAAAAGAATTCATAACTTTTATGTTCTCAGCGCTAATCACAGAAACAGAAATTATCTTCTCTGTGGTAGTCTTCCATGAAAGACAGAGCTATCATGATAATGAGCTTTTGATGATTTTAAGATTGGAATTATGCATAATGCTTCACATGAAGGCTTTCTTTGCAAAATGCTAAGCTGATGTGGTAAAACAAAAAATTTTGCTACTTATAATTTAACAGACTTTAGCGTCTCAGTGCAAAGTAGGAGATTACTTTCATTAGAATTGTTTCTATTGATATCATACCAGTTTTCGCTTTGTTGCTTGTGTTGTTGGCCTTTTGACTACAGCGACGCAGGTGTAACCCATTTATGAGTGTCTCTTAATAGGCTTCACTTGCATTCTGATTTTTGCAAGACTTTCCTGACTTCACCAATGCTGGTTTGGCTAAATTAAATAATAGAAGACATAAAGGGGAGACAGAAAGCAATGAGATAAACAATTCAATAACAACAACAACAAAACTGAGTTGATAGCAACAAGAATTGTGTGAGAAAGTTGTGGAGGCAGCAAAATGAAATGTTACTCCAGATTTCGGCAGATGCTGCCATTAAACAGATCCAGCTGTGTAAGTTGAATGGATGTTCACAAAGCAAAGATGTGCTTCTTCAGTGTGCATTTTTCATGTACACATGCGCTCAGCAGGGGTTGAACTGAGGGCTGTTGTAAAGCGGAGCTCTGAAAGGGCTCAGAGAATAGCCATGCTCATTATTTTATCCCAAAATGTCTGGTTGTGTAATACCACACTGTTAATACAGAATTTAAATTAAAAACATTTAAAAAACTATTTAGAAGACATTTGGTAAATGGATTGGTTCTTACATAGTGCTTTTCTACTCTGCTTGAGCACTCAAAGTACGTTATGCAGCATGCCTCATTTACTCATTCACACCCATTTATACTCAATGCCCAAGGATACTTAGACATGTAGACTAGAAACTGGAACAAAACAGCCACAAACCTTCTGATTACTAGACAACCTCATCTACCTCTTACGCTACAGCCATTTAAAAGAAGGTTGTTTTTGTCATGGTTCCCCCATCCTCCAAGTGTACACTTCTATGTTTGTATTGCGCTTTCTCTCTTCTATCTGTGTGGGTGTAGCACTAACCACTCTCAAGTAGGAGTGGGTGTGGTTCAGGAAGGAAGGTACACATATTTTCCATTTCCAAAACCTGGGAGTACTTATATCATGTTCTAGTCTCTCCTTGTTCCCATTACCTGCTTATTTGAAGACCTGCAACAGGTTAATTGTTTTTACCTGCATTTCTCCTCCTCCTTGTCAGTGTGCCTGCTAAAATACTTACCAGTGATTTTGCCTAGTCCACTTTCTCTACAAATTCACCTCCTCTAAGCAGAGTTAAAAACTGGAAGCTGGTCCTGTGGAAAAGTGGAAAGAAAGGAGGATTCACCTGATCTGAGTTGCTCTAAAACATATCAGAGTTTACAATCTGGTTCATGAGAAAATTGCTGGTGAACTGTCACTGTTTTAAATTAATCGTGAAATTCCATCCATCCATCTTCATCCGCTTTATCTGGGGCCGGGTCGCGGGGGCAGCAGCCTAAGCAGAGAAGCCCAGACCTCCCTCTCCCCAGCCACCTCCTTCAGCTTTTCCGGGGGAACACCAAGAGGCCAGCCAAGAGATAATCTCTACAGCGTGTCCTGGGTCTGCCCCGGGGCCTCCTCCTGGTGGGACATGCCCGGAACACCTCACCCAGGAGGCACCCAGGAGGCATCCTTGTCAGATGTCCGAAATCGTGAAATTGTTCATTAAATTCCATGTATTTGTTCTTAACCTGTTAGCAGTCGGACGTACCACCCACGGTACATTGGATGGTTTAGGGGACTAATTGTAAATTTGTAGGACTGCTAAGGGGTTAATTGTGTCCTGCGTATCTAAAAAAAAACCTTTTCTTGTTAGTGTGGCTCTGTTCTGGACATTAGAAACAGGACCACCAGCAACAGAACAACGTACAAATCAGTGACAAAAGAAGCAACTATTGCATTGATTGAATAAGACACAGTATGTAAGGAAGATGTAGGCGGTGGGCTGCAAAGCAGCTTGCATATGCAAAGCAACTATCCTGACTAAAGAGACATAAATGGCATATGGTGTATATAGAAGGATCTCATCTGAGCCATCAGCTGTGTGTGGTTTTGACATCAGATTATCTGCCAGGATAGTGGCTGAGAGTGGCGTTAATGCCCGCCCTGAACTAATGCACAATTTGTTCTGGATAGACAAAGTGTACTGTTATTTTTCAGAAAGTGAACCAAAGCACCTGTCTTCTTGCCCGTCCTAACCCGCATACTTTATCCAGCACTACCAAAATACAAAATGTTGATTTGTTTGTCTCAAATGCATGTTACTCCAAAAATATGTAAATTCATATTGAAAACAATTCACTGGCGAAGTCACTGGCTGAAAGCTTATTGATTGGATAATAATTATCTGTACCCCCCAAGATTACAATATAACACGAGTATATCAAAACAGCAGGCCTTCTAATTTGCTCCTCTAGTCATGAATTTATAAATGTGTCTGCACCAGAGAGAGACTGAGAGAGAGGGTGAGAGCAAAGAGGAAGAGAACATTAATTAACTAGTGCTGACAACTGCATCTTTTTTCTATTAGGATCTGATTAGGGGGAGAAAGCACAAATTACAGGTGTTATAAGAGAGTTAGAAAGTGGAAAAAAAGGGAGGCAGTTAAAATTGGGAGCAATAAGTTAGGAGTAAACAGGCAGTGAAAAAGAGGGAGATGTAAAGAACAATCTACACTCTATTTCAAGGTTTAGGAAAATAATATTTTCCAACTGGATTGGCAATGCTGGGCTTTTGCCCTTCAGCACACAGTGAAAGTAACTGTCACTGTACCCCCTTTTGTACCCTGTACCTCCCACTGTCATTGCTACACAGAGTCTCAGGGTGCTGGATTTGGGGCGAAACCTTCTACACATGATGTCAGTGGGTTCTATCTCCTTGTTTGGCCAGGTTTTTATTCCAACAGGGTATCTGATCGCCTGTTGATTGGTAAGATCTTGTTCTTCCCATTCAGCTGACTTCTAAGGACTTGCCTGGCCTTCTGGACGTATTTGGTGGTTGCAATGTTGCCTTCTGGTAGTGTAATCTCATCAGTTCTGACTATCTTCCCTCTCTTTGATACCATCCAACAACACTTCTCCAGTTTGAATGGCATTCAAATGTCATTGCTGTAGATCCTAGTGGTGTGGTAAAGTCAGTCCTGGCATACAGCTTGATGTCATCCATGTAGAGGAGATGTTCATTTCCGTTCCATAGTCGGTATCGTAGCCAGTCTTGTCAAGGATCTCACTAGGGAGTTGCAGGCCTATGCAGAACAGCAGTGGGGACAGGGCATCTCCTTGGTAGATCCCACACTTGATGGTGACATATGCAGTTAACTTGAAGTTGGCCTCTAGTGTTGTTCGCCGCATCCCCACTGAGTTCTTTATGAGGGGTCTTACTGTGCATTGAGTTGAGTCATAGGCTTTCTTGTAGTCAATCCAGGTGGTGCACAGGTTGGTGAGCCTGGTCTTACAGTCTCGGGCGACTGTTCGATCTACCAGGAGCTGGTGTTTTACCCCTCTAGTATTCCTTTCTGTGCCCTGCTCATGAATTGAGCCATATGCCTGTTCATCTTAGCAGCTATGGTGCCTCAAAGGAGCTTCCATGTGGTACTGAGGCAGGTTATTGGGCGGGAGTTGGATGGGACTGGTCCCTTCTAGCAATCTTTGTGGATCAGATCTATTCAGCCTTTAGTTAGCTATTCGGGGTGTCTCTCATCAATAAGCAGCTGGTACATTTGTGCTGCCAGATGCTCATGGAGTGCAGCACAATCCCTACTGTGCCCATCATGTGACCAGCTGATCTACATGACAGCAGCAGTGATCACAGAGATACTTGCCTATAAGATGAACAGTGAAGGAGCAGAATATCCAAACACAAATTGTCAATAAAAGATTTAGCCCTTTAGCCTAGTTTGTAATTGTCAAACATAATTTGTATTGTATTTGTAAAATAATGCTTAATGCAATTCAATCATTGTCCATCATTATCTATTTTACAACCTCTTTCAGGTCCACTGGACTAAATGGAAATCACCTAGAAATATTTTTAACCAGGTAAGAATGCATGCCATACAAACACAAACCTATCCTTGATGTTTTGAGAACAGGTGCATTCACACAAGCAAACTTCTGACATTGGAGCCGCTCTTTGAAAGCATATTTCCTGAAGTAATGTGTGGTTGTTTTATTGAGCCATGGTAGCAGATTGCTCTAATGTAAACCTCATTTGTCATTGTCAACACACACTATAACACACAAAACAGACACAGATAGAAACATAAGACATATTCTATCAAACTCACATAGATCCCTCATTTGAAGACAGGACCAGAGAGAAGTCTACAGACAACAGCAGCATTGAAGTGGATGCAGAATTGTTCAACAGCAGCTACGACTAACTCAAGGAATTAGAACCAAAGGGCTCACTGTAAGTGAGATTTCACAAACTCTACTTGAGGACCAAAACAAAAAATGACCCGGCTTTTATGATCAGATTTTAAAATTGAACAAGCATATTTAAATGACAGTATATTATGATTTCTTTTAGAGAAAAATTTTGGCATGAATATTTCATTCCGTTCTGAATTGCTGCATCTGGTTTCAGTATGAACAGAAAATTATACAAATTAGTTTAAAAGAAACAATAATCCATCATGGTTATATGAAAATATTGATATAAAATACATATCAAAAATTAAGATCATATTAGATGTTGAGTCTCAGCCACTTAACCATGTTATTAGATAAATGATAAAAAACCTGGTATGTGTAATAAATAAATATATGTATGCTAGCAAAGCTCATTAACCAAATTATGAATAACATTTAATGACTCATAAGATGAATAAAGAGATATGAGATATTGCAACTTTCATAAATGTCTCCTATCTACAACTGAATTACAGTTAGGATACTAATGTGAGTTTTTCCAACTCAGTTCTCCCATTCTGTGGAGTGAAACGTAGATATGAAGCAAATGAATGAAAAAGAATTACGAGACATGGCTCCTTCTCCCAACACCTGTTATGGATAATTCCGTCCAAAACATCACTGTTGATTAAAAAAAATATCTACCATTGATTAATCATTTATAATTTGATTTACAAATTTGCACCATTACTATAGCTCAATTGTAGCTAAAGTAGCAATGGCTAAGCTTTTATATGACACTCATACAAAACATTCAAAATTGAGTGAAAGCTGTTTAAACCACATAGCACTATATGAACGTCACTTAGAAACAGCATTTGGTTTAACAATGAACTGTGGCGATAGGCTGACACCAATACAAAACAGAATAATGGTTCTCATTTAGCACAACTTTCAACTGTGAAGATAGAGGCATTTTTTATGCTAACAAGGGAATGCAGTTCTGTGAGAGAAACCACCTGTTCCAGCATATGGTATTCCCAAAGACATATTAGCTCACAATGGTTTACATTCGTTTTTGTTCATGTGCAGTTGTGTTTGTCTCAAAGACAAAGTTGTAGATCTAGCACCCTCTTCCTCTTGTTCTGTCAGATCAAGAACATGTAATTTGTTATAGAAAAAATAAAAATCATTGTTGCCATACCACTAATGAGAATGACTGTATAAACTGCCCAAAAATATTGAAGACACATCAGACCTCATTGGGGAAAAAAGCATACTGAATATCTACACTGTCCTACATCATTTGATAGAAATGAAACTTATCAAACAACAGAAAGCTGAATTCAAAGACACCTGACAATCAAGATCTGCTAGTCCGTTTTTCTGAAATTTCATTGCAGCAACTCAAAATGGTGCTCAGTAGTTTGTATGGCCCCCATGTGCTTGTATACATGCCGGACAATGTTGGTGCATGCTCCTAATTAGACAATGGATGGTTTCTTGGGGGATTTCCTCCCAGATCTAGACATGGGCATCACTGAGCTCCAGCAGAGTCTAAGGTGCAAACTGGCAGTATTGCCCAAAGGTCGCACTTCCGTGTAATGTAACGTAATGTAATGCTCCACAGGTGTTCTATTGGATTTAGGTCAGATGAGCATAGGGCCAGTCAATGGTATTAATTCCATTATCCACAAGAAACTGCCTGCATACCTTTTCCAATTGAGGCCTGGCATTGCCACGGAGCAGGTGGAACCCAGGCAGTCAGGGTGCTGTTGCCTAGCTTGCAGAGGTCTGTGCATCCCACCTTGATATACCTCCCCAGACTATCACAGACCCACCACCCAGCTGGCTATGCAGCAGTAACATTTTTCCACTGTTACATATGCTCAGGGTGAACCTCCTCTTATCAGGGCACCAGTCATGGACCTCTCAATTCTGGTATTCTTTGGCAAATGGCAATCAGGCTGGTCAGTGACTACAGGGCCCACAAAAGGACATCAGGCCTTCAGGCCACCCTTATTAAGTATATTTCTGAATGTTTGGTCAGAAGTATCCAAGCTAGTGGCCTGGAGGAGGTCATTCTGTGGGGCTTTGGTAGTGCTCATCCTGTGGCAACCGGATACCATAGATAGGCAATGAAATTTAGTGTCTTCATTTGATGATAGGTGAAAACCATCACTGACAAATTGATGCGCGACTAGCAAATGTGTGGCTGCCCCTTTAAAGAACTACAAGATACCCAACCATCTACAATCAGAGATGTATCTACTGGCCTGAGGATGAAGATTGTCACCAGACTGAAGACAGCAACACAGCCAAGGCTGCAAATCCCCAGGCTCACTGAGAAACTCGCATAAGAAGTAATGTATGCAGATATTAAACTCATCAGAAAAACTAATGAGCGTGTATATGCCACTGCCACAGTAGTACTGGAACTACTTGGGTATAAGTTCAAGAATATGCGCAGAGAAGAAGTGTACAGCCAGTATCTTAGCTCCTATGAAAAGATACACCAGAATATACATCGATAATATTGATCCCAAAGTTGGTATTGGTATTGGATATATACTAGCGTGATAGGATCAATACATCAGTTCAGTATGTAGCCCACTGAAATGTGTTGCATCAAATCAATACTAAACTCCTAACAATACACAAAGTCCAGCAACCTGGGTGCTGAACTGTGGTACTTAATTCCAGTCTAGAAATAATTGTGGAAGACCAAGCCTGTCCATGAGTTGCACCATTGGCAAATAAAGGCAGTGGTTGACATCAATATAACCTACCAGTGGCTGGAAAAGGGTTGACTCTTTGTCACCCAAGTATCATACAAGTCATCTGGATTTTTTTTAACATTGACTGTGAAATTACAAAATAATTATTATCTTTAAGAAATCTAGGCAGAGCTGATCTTTCTGTCCATGTTGCTCTGTGGGGGGTGTAACTAAAAGACACCACAGAGGCTCTAATGACGGCAGCACATGAACAACATATATGTGTGTGTTTGTTTACTTACTTCCAGTGTCTTTAGGCAGAGCCTAGCACAACACTTTCTGTTTCACTTGCACAAGCGCATGCACACACACACGGTCATCGGCACTGATGTGGTGTGACAGCACTGTAATTTTAGCTGTGCTGACTCTCTGGGCTTGTCTCTCTCTCTCCCTCTTTCTGCCTCCTACCTCTTTGGCTTACGATCACAGAGTGGTGTACATCAAGTGCTGCCTCCAGCAGTGTCTGTTTGTTTGTGTGTTTGGCGTGCATGTGTGTTTGCCATTTTACCATGCAGTTTTTCCCAGGGTTAGGTCATGGAGTCATACTAAGGATAAGACTCCTTCACTAATACATTCCAAAATCTCCTCCCAACACACACAGACCCAGACTCTGCACCACTGTGCTCTCCTTACAACAAACCCAAATCCTCTTTTACACAGCTGCACTTGCTGGATATGTTCCCTTGTACACTCTTCAATATATTTGAATTAAATTCTCACCCAACTTTTAATCACACTAGAACAAAGCAGAACTGCGAATTTCATTATGGAAACTGTGGTGCATAAATGTTTGTCAGTGGCTGTTGTTGTTTTTCACATTGCTGTGCAGTTTCTACTCTGGGTCCAGCTTTAGTGGTCAGCATGCTGGGGAGAAAGGCTGGCTGGAAACAATCTCGGACTGCTAAAAAGACCATCACAATGATTTACCATACATGGTACAACTCTGATATCACTGTGTTTCATTGGTCTCCTGAAGTAAATGTATATATCAACAAGAATCACACAAAACATCTCACTTACTGGGTAGTATTTGCTTTTAAGGCAATAGTGTTGTACTTTTTTGTATTTTCATTTTGTTTTCTTTGTTCTTTTTAAATACATTTTAAGAAGTCTTTACTTTGATTACACTAACACTATGTAGGTGATGGATAATAGGTACTGACTTGTAACGAGGTGGACATGAATAACTTGCACTTATGTAATATCATTATGCTACAGTATATTACAATCTTTTCTGTATGATGTAATTCAGGGTTAACCTGAAAGAAAGGCAGATGTGAAATGTAAAAATGAGATCAGAGGGAGATCAAACGATAACGTGATATTTAGAATCCCCAAAGGCGGTACAATTTTAAGCATAGTTTTAAATATGAAAGAAGTTTTATGAAAGTTTGACCTTATTTGACTTTAAAGAAGAAGTAATGTGATATTTAGAATCGCCACATATCATTCCCTAATATAGTTTCTAATTAATAAGATGTTTTGTCAGTTTTCAACCGATGAATTCTTAAGTTAACTTTGAAAATCTTGGTGGATATAAGCCAAAATTTTAAAGGATTGCTAACATGACCTCCCCCTACACCCTTGGGCTTTGAAAAGCTTACATAAAGATGTCAGTGGTGTTTCTGACAGTTTTACTATTTTTATTGGTTTCTTTTCAAATAAAGGGTTAGACCTAAATGGGACATAGACATTAGAGACATATATCAATTTTTGAAGATGTTCTGTTAATATAGTATTTGACCCTTTTTGCATTGCTGTAGGGAAATTTTATGCTGTCAGTAACTGAACTGCGTTGAAGGTCACAACATAATGTCTGTGCATTTTCAGAATATGATTTAGTTTGGATAAATAATACAAAGAGTAGAAAGGTGGTATTACATTTGAGAAGTCAAGTGGTTTTAATGACTAGCAATGAATTACTGTGCGTTCTCTTTTATGTTCAGAAGCAGAGAGCAGGAGTAGCAACAGGTAAGGTTACTGATGTTTCTTGTTAAAATCCTGACACCCCAGGCCTTATACATGTAATGTTTGTATAGGTGTGTGTGTGTGTGTGTGTGTGTGTGTGTGTGTGTGTGTGTGTGTGTGTGTGTGTGTGTGTGTGTAGTTGCTGTTAAGGCCACACTGTCGTCTGTGTGTCACTAAATAATGACTCTGTCTGAGCTGCGTGCCCTCTGGGCTCTCCTGTCTGCCCACAAATACGTACAAACACACACACACACTCTTGCACTGTTCTGGCTGGCCATGGCTGGCTGATTCTTAAATGTCAGATGACTTCACTCCTGGAACAATATTTATTGAGCCCTGTTCTCTCTTTCTCTCTTTCCTACTCTCTCGCATTTTGCTGGTAAATTTCTTAAAGATTCTAAATTGATAAGTCCATTAAAACCTCTTTAAGAGGCCCCATTTTAGATTATATGTATTTCAATGGAAGAATTTGCACAGACAAAGTCAAAAAAACTTGTTCATTTAACACTTTCTCGCTCCTTACTCTTTATTTATATGAACACTTGGGTATTGGTTCATTAACCAGATGTACTTTCATACTTTCTTTACATGCATTTTTATCTTTATCACAATAGACTCTATCACACTTGTATATATTAACACATGGGACTTGACAGCACCAATGTGCAGTTCAGAAGCTAGTGCTTTCCTCATTCACCTTACACCTATGGTCTTCCATCTACAGCTTCTGCAAGATAACATTATGGTCACTAAATTGCTTTCTTTAATGAGCCTCTCAATTTATTATTTAGTATCTACTGATATCTACTGCTAGCTAGTTTATTGTGATGGTGCCGGTTTTTTTTATTATGTTGCTCTTTGTTGTTTGCTTTCTCTTCTGTTTTTTTTCTCCATACAGGTGACCCAGGTGTTTTTTGTTTTTTTTGTTGTTTTTTTTTCTTTCTTCCCCCCCTTCTCACCGTCTCTTCTCCCCTTTGGTTTTCTTTCTCTCCCTCCCTCTCTTTCTTTCATTCTTTCTCCCTGTCCTATCCCCCAGTCATGTCTGTCCCGTTTGTAGCAACTGAAAATAAAATAAATTCATAATTATAATAAAGGCCAATCAAATGGACCAATATGGCAAGGCCATGATGATCCACTTGTTAAAATAAATCCGCTTGGCATCTTATTTGGCCTTAAGACAACAATTCTGATGGCTAAAGATCCAAACGGGACACAAAAAAAAGAAAAAAAAAAGATGTCAACTGTTATTTATTTACTGAATAAATGCATTTAAGAAGCAAAAAAAAAGCAAAAAAACCACAAAAAACAAAAACCCCACCTTAATGTCATAAAACGTAATTCCTCAGGAAGTCTAATTTGTGAGTTCTGAATAAGATGAGTGTTCTCCAAACCCACACACACAAACAAATAATAATAATAATAATTCTTCTCTTGCTCCCGGTAAATTTCCTTCCATCTAAAACAGAATTGAAGAGAAGAGAGAGAAAGTTAGATAGCATAAGAGAAAAACAGATGAAGGGAGAGCGGTAGATGGGACAGAGGATAGGATAGAGTTTAAAGTCATTGTTATGTTTGTTGATTTCTGCTTGTATGGAGGAGCAAACTAATGCTGTTGCAAGACAGAAAGCCAAGTCGGTATTTTAACTTTATGTTTTTAATGATATTTGGCTTAAGTTTACTTACTTACTGTTCTAGAAGCTTCAGGCTGCTTTACTAGTTGTTGACAGTAAATATTCCACTTGTGCTTTTGAATGCATCCTCAATTTCTAGTAGCATGATATGTGAAAATGTGAGCTAACTGACTGCTCCCCTCAGGCAGGAGGCTCCGGTCCATCCGCACCAGAACCTCTCACCATAAGAACAGTTTCTTCCCCTCTGCTGTTGGACACATGAACAATGACCATATGACTGTCCCTGCCACTAACACATGACCCTACGCTGTGTTCACTGCATCATTCCATGTTTGGCACTGATCACCACCTGCACTCATGTATATATCTTTCTACGTAGCACTCTTAATTCTTACTCTCATGTATATATCTCATGTATATCTCATGCACATATCTTTCCACGTAGCACTTTTAATTCTTATCCCTACTTTTATTTTTTCCATGTTAAGTGTTATTTATGACACCATGTTTGCACTGAAGCACCGCAGCAATTTCCTAATGTTGTAAACCTGCTCAACATTTGGCAATAAACCCCATTCTGATTCTGATTCTGATTCAGATAGGCTGACTAGTTGTGTAGATTCTGCAGCTCAGGGAGGATATCCAAAAAAATGGTGTTTGTAGAAAGGCTATAAAGTATTGATATAGCTTACAAAAAATGTACATTTATTTATAAATATTAAATTTGGCATGTGGATACAGAAAGACAACCAGAGGCAATGCCCACCCTCCACCCCCAACTTCCACGGAATAAAAGAGAAAAAAAGAAAACACAACACTGATCCACTGCCTGTGCTTTATTCTTTTATGCATGCTGACAGCCTCCTGCATCTTTCTGCACTCTGCTCGGATGTCATCACCTTTCGGCGCTCCTTCCTGGTTGAAGAATTGTAAATTATTATTATTTTTATAGTTTGCATCAAAATATTTTTTAGCTGAAACATTCTTTTAGTAGAAATAACAAAACCACTCCATCTCAGTACACCTATACAACGTAACTGGTAAATTCTACATAAGTTATCACAAGTAAAAAGTATTTTACTGAAGAAAATTTTCCCCATCTGTGCTACCTAGATTCCTATTCCTCCTGCAAATATTTAAGGTTGAGTTCAGTTTAAATACTTTATAAGGGTGGATCATAATAGCACATGGCTTTTGTGGCTGTCCTGTGAGGACCTCATAACTGAAAAATGCAAAATAACATTAAAAATGCTCAGACAACCAGGCCTATACCTGGATTTTAAAAGTG
>NW_005187533.1:1176506-1178022 GCF_000239375.1 Pundamilia nyererei | reverse complement strand
TGCTGAGTTTGCATATTTTGCTATGAAGTACAGCCAGACTTTTAACCGCTTCGCCTTGGGCATTTTTAATCTGTAGCTCTGCTTTAACAGAACGTACGTACGTACCTGGCCCCGCCTACTATCCTCGGAAACGTAAAATGATTGGCTAGAATCTAAAGTGTATCACAGCTCAGGAAAAAAACCACCGAAATAAAGCACCGAAATGTGCACTGCTTTTCAGTCTGGTTACTACCGTTTATGTCAGAACCGGTGCCATCATGGCACCGGACACCGGTACCCATCCCTAATCAAGACATTACTTTCTAACATGCTAAAGGAGTTATTAAAGAAAACTATTACACTGCTGACTCCACCACATCACATGTTGATCAAAGTGGCTAATGAGAGGAAACTAGACTAAACAAGGGTTTTTTCTTTCTCATTAATGCTTTGTTTTCACACAACATGCAGATCATAACTGACCTCAAAGCAGTAAAAAGGACAGCCATTGGCAGCTTATAGAGCATGTCTAGTCTCCCATCAAAGACCACAGGTTTATACACAAACAACCAGTAAAAGCTGCTAGCCTAAAAGCTTGAAAAGCTGAAGAAATTGTTAATGGGACACTAATGCCGGTGAAATGGAGAGACACTATAAATTCTACTGGCTAATAGTCAAGCACAGTAAAGACTGCTTCCAGAGACCAGAGCCAACTGTGCCACATGATGGCAGTCATTTAAAGACTGGCTGCATAAGGGTGAGAAGCTTTAGGACAGGACACTGTTTGAAATGCAAGGAGATGTGAGTTGAAAAAACATACTTAGTATATCATTGGGATTTACATAATTTTTGGAGCAAAAAAATCAACTCCTTGAAAAGTAAAATCAGTAAATTGTAAGGTTACGAAAAGTTTGAGTTTCTCCAGGAAAGAGATGTAAGTTATTATGTTATGATGTCACAATACAGTGTGCTGTGTGTGTTGGGGAAGGTGGTATTGCTAAATGTCATTCTTCTGTCTGTCTGGGCCTCTTGGGGTCATTACAACATCACACCGGAGGACAAGACTGGAGTAAAACTGACAAATGAACCTGTCCTGCCTATCTGAGCACACACACAGAGACAGGCACTCACACACGTACAGATGGTGGGACAGTCTCGTATGTCAGCAACCTGATGGAAATCTGGCCTGGACTAACCAGCTGGAAAAGTGACCCTCTGGTTAATGGAGTGGCTGGAGAAATGAGAGGATGAAAGAGAGGTAAAATATGAGTGAGGAAAAGTTGCAGAGGCTGGGAAAGTAAGAGTAGGTGTGGGGGAGAACGGGCACATTTATAGAGTCTGTTCATTTCCTAGGAACACACTTGTCCCAAAATTTGCTGCAATTGGCCGAAAGGGTTACTGACAGAGTAACCTAAACACAGTTCTCAATGAGTTGAAGTCATGTTAAGACCTAAATGTCTGAAATATTCATTCACAATACTTTTAGGCAAATAAACCCAACTTATATTTTAGTTATGACAAGCATAATAAACTCCAT
>NW_005187533.1:1174364-1174620 GCF_000239375.1 Pundamilia nyererei | reverse complement strand
CCTTTTTCTCCCTCCTCGTGCTCACAGACACATAACGGGTATGGCAGTCCATTCTCCCTGCAGCACGGACTACACTGCCCATAAGGCTACATTTTTTCGGGCTATGCCTGTAGCATTCTGCCTATTACCTTAGCACAACAACAACAACAAAAAGGCGTGTCACTACCCGATCCGTACCGGAAACCCGATTGGTACCCCGCATGTGCAAAAGGTGTCTACGTCCGGTCGAAGCGTTTTACGATAGTTACGGGTCAGA
>NW_005187533.1:1163166-1164154 GCF_000239375.1 Pundamilia nyererei | reverse complement strand
GGTTTTTCCTACATGGAGGCTGGTTTTTCCAATAAAACAATTGCAGGCTTATAAATAGATACAACAGGAGAAACAGGAGTTTAGTAACCACAGCAGAAAATGTGTGCATGGGTGAATAACAAGCAGCTGGATGTTGCAATAGATAGTGACTGCTATTAGATGTGTGCTGATAGACATTCTCATTTCTAATACTCATTTAATCTGTGAAATCAAAATCGTGAATGTCATAAAGTGACTCATTAAATGTCATGACTTGCATACTTTGAAATCTGTAAAAAGTTTAAATCTGTAATTATTAACTCTACTCATTCTATGAAAGCATAATTAAAAACTTTAACATTTTATTCATTTTTTCAGCCAAGTGAGAGGAGGAGAAATTAAGAAAAAAAGACATAAAAGTGCATAAACTTTATAACTACAATAAATAAGTAAGAATGGGCAAGAACCATCAAAAGGAAAGGGTAAAGTCATTCATATGACTCTGCAGTAGTCACGCATCTTCACTGGCTCCAGCAACAAAGAAGAGTGATGGAGTGGGACTGCACTGAAGCATTGAAGTTCCAGAGCTACTCTTAGCATCATGTCCTAAAAGTCCATTAGTTGTATAACATACACCTGAATTGTGGCCATACTCAGTATTTAAAAGACAGACATTGTTTCCATGTCTGAAAATTGAAGCCAGTGTGGAAATATCATAAACTTGCATTCTTTCTTATGACCCCCAGGGGACAAAATTTCTAGAAACCCTCCAGCTCCTTTTACCTATGAAACAATATATCTCAGGGTTTTACAACTGGATTCACCCAACCAACTTGTAAAGTCATGGTGGCTCTTTAAAGATGATTACTGGTGGGTAAAACATCCTTTAGGATCAGTAGCTGCTAGCAAAGCATTAATTACTGTCTTGCCATTATTTACTGATTATTGATGTATGTTTTTATTTTCTTTTTCTTTAAGTGACTAAAAAGAAACAGTTTAAATAAATAAA
>NW_005187533.1:1154115-1161414 GCF_000239375.1 Pundamilia nyererei | reverse complement strand
TACTCCCAACACTGCAGGTTTCACAGATATAGATTGGATAGCAAGTTACCAATTGTAGGTCTCCCCACCAAACATATGACTAAAACCAATGAAGAGAGACATGTTACATTCTTTTCACAGATGTAACAGATACATGCATATTATATAGATTATATAAACTACAGATTATATAGATATACAGATAGATATGTAATAGACACTTTTGCATTATTTTTTACCACTTTAACATAATGATGGCACAGTTTGTGCACTAGCTAGATTTTGTCATTGATGACTGTTGCTATGGAAATGTGATAAGCAATTCTGATTGGACACAGAGTTATCTAATTTATTAAATCTGCAAATGCAACAATGTAAAACATAAACAATAGAAAGTGATAAGGAAACATTTATTTAGTGCTGATGGTTTTGTAATGCCACTTTACAATATCTACAGTATGTGTGGCATTGTAACAGTCTGTGGGCCTGTTTGTTTTAATTAATTAATAAACCTTAAGGTTATACAGTAAGCATACAGCATGCCTATTTATATTGGTGCATAGAATAGAGCAAGGCAATGCAGTGCAACAGGAGTGAGAGATACAGTAAGCAAAGGGAAGAAGGGAAAGGTGAAACATTTGTGTGGTCAGCACTCATCCTGTCATCAGGCATCAGCTCATTTCACCTTGAAACACTGGACAAACACACACAGAGACAGTCAGGCCACCTTAGCTCAGGTAAAGCAAAAGCCCCCGACTTACATCACACAGAAAATCTGTCACTGCAAAGAGATTTAAACAGAAAAGGAGAAGAGAGAAGTGATTTCTAATTTGTGAAATGGTTGACAGAAACACTTTTATTTCCTCTAACACCTGTAGTAAAACTCAAACCTCCCAGCAAAGCAGTCCCATGCAGCCGTTTAGCTCTGTACTCAAGGTCAGAGTTTTTGATGAGTTATTCTGCCATGTGGAAGATTGTATCAACAGCGGGGGAGAAAATTGTTTCAGTATGGGCAGTGACAGTGTACCCCCAGGGAAGGTGAGGACATAGGTAAAATGTACTTCACCTTTCATGGAGGGGATGAAGGGAGGGGGGGTTCTGTCAAACTCAGCTTTGGGCAAATTAATATCACAATCAAACAACGCTTTTTGTAAAGCAGGTCACATTATCTTTCCGTATATCTGAAATGGCCGACCTACGAAAATCTCACCAAAAGAATGCCTTACTGCAACACATATAACAATGTGCACTCTAAGGGAACCTTTTAGGTAATACAAGGCATGTGTTTTGTGCTCCTTCTTCTGTGATATGCATTCTTTGGCCTAGATTGTATCTTATCTACTGTATTAAACACATGTGTATTTGTCGGGGTTACAGAGCTCTTACAAATGCTGGAGACCTATCATAAAATCCTGAGAGTTGCGATGTTGTTACAGAGATAATGTGAATGGATAGAGATATAGTTTAAGAGGACTGAAATTGGAAAACAACAGAAAATATTAAGGAAAATGACACAAAAAGCAAATAAAAAGCCAAACAACTCTGAGCAAAATACCTAAAAGGAGAGATTTTCTTTCTATGAAGCAAACTGAATGGGTCACATTTAAACTCATGTGTAATGCATTTTAAAGTTACTCTTTACTCCCTTTAATTTTCTGTTTGTTTCTTTGAGTCTTTGCTTGTCTGTACATTTCATTACATGAAAATCAGAAATGGAGGTGGGAAGTCAGCAAAGGAAACACGAGGCAGATGGGAAGGAGGGAACAAGGAAAAGGTGAGCGAGTGAGTTTGTGTGTGTGGGTGTGTGTGTGTGCTGGGGAGGTGCTGTAGAGCTAGAGCTAGTGTCATATCTTTTATGGGGACAGGACAGCGAGTATAAATAGATGGTCACTGTGAATGCAGTTTGTGCCACACATATAACTACCTACTATTCTTACCAACATATACTGCAGCAGACGGAGGTTATGGCTGAGGCACTGTACATGATGTGACCTAGTTGGTGGAAAGTAGGCTATAAAGAAATAAGTAAAGGAAGAGCATACACACACAAACACTAACTCATTTGCTCCAAACACCTGACATAGGCAGGGTGTTTTTGAGCACACTTTGAGCATCATTCGAACTAATCCTGTGGACAAACTTACACACTTTAAATTAAAGATTTTAAAGATGCATTTTCACTTTAAAATACCATATCAAGCTTTGCATTTGCATGACTCAATGTTAGAGGCAAATAGTTTAAGTAGCTTCTTTCTTTTTACTTAGCAAGATACATTAACCTAATTCCATCCAAATCTCTGAGGTACACCCACACACTGCGATTTTAATATAATTGCAAAGTTAGAGGACCCAGCATCCACTCATTGTTTCTCTGAGCCTCTGCTTTTAACGGCAACCACAATAATGTTCCAGTTTCGCTCCAGTGAAACTGCCTATGATTTGCAGTTTTGTTACAGTCATTGCTCTCAGATCAAATTTAATTACTGTAATTTTTTTGTTGTCTGTTCAGTATGTCAAAATAGCACTGATTGATACAGTATCCAGTAGGCTTGAATAGCAGTTCTGCCTCCATAGCCCTGGATACTAAACACAGCAGACATCCAGAGAGACGCAGGACTCAACTGCACCCAACATTAGATCACACTCCAAGAAAATATTGTGGAAATTTAAAAAATTAAGCATATTTCGTATTTGAAATTTCACTAGATCACATATAAATTCAAAAGTTACGTTGGCGTTACCTTCAACTTTGACAAAGCTTTTTGCTTGAGCTGCAACATGATAGCAAAAAGGTTTTGATATTTTTTAGGTAAATCAAGCAGGAGATTTTTATTGCTACATGAGGGGACTGTTTGCTGTTTTCTGAAGGATTAGCTCATGTCGTGGTGAGATGTCGGTTGTCTATCCCTCTACCTACACTACACAAGAAGTTCTACTCCATCTACAATGTTGGTAAGAATTTAATCAAACTCAAACACCTAATTGATCGCCTAATTGAATGAGCTATGAGCTCCTACTTCACCAACATTCTGTTTTCTTTGGTTTTTTTTTGTTTTCGGTTTTTCCAAAATGTGACTGGCAAGTTAAATGTGCACCCCGTACAGAGTATTGCTCTGCTTGTGAAAACGGTTTTGTAAAATCTTCTGTGGATGAGCTTTATAAAGCTTGACAAAATAATCCTGGTGCTTAAGAATTAAGAACATACCCACACTGCAGGTGTAGAATTTGAAAGAAGGTGGCATTTAGGAAGCAGAGAATGGTATAAAGATGCTATCACTGATAGGAACTGCCGTATACTGAGCTGTTAAAATCTGTCTCTTGTGCGTTATTGAAGTGCTGGTCTGCCTTAAAGCTACATCGCCTTATTTATTTTATTGTTGTATTGTTTGTTTATATCATGTCATTTTTAATTTTTTTTGCATTCTAATAGCAACATAATGATGTAGAGTCTAAACACTTGGTATTTCAGCACATTTGGTAAAAACTGCAACATGCTCAGCAGCTCAGATGGGTTCCAGGTGAGAAGGTAGAGCCAAATTCTCCGCTAGTTATTACTACCAACACCCTCAACATTATACTATCATTTCACTCATTGTATATATGAGATATGCTGCTTTCATCTGTGGAAATGTGTTGCATCAAGGACACATGACATGCTTGCAAATGCTTCCTTTTGTCCTGCAGTCTTTTTACCCTCTCTGCACTTGGACTCTATCTTCAAGGCTGTGAGCTTGACTCGGCCCGCTGTCCCAGTGGAGAGCCTGCTGTTGATTTGTCAGTCTAGCTGTGCATTTGGCAGGTGAGTCGTTTGCCTTTCGGGCTGCAAGTTTGTCTATCTAGATCGCTACCTTTGTCTTTCACCTTTTCACTCGCCCAGAAAATCTCTCTGTCTCTCCCTCGTGCTCTCTCCATCTGTATCTCACACGTACTCATAGTTTTCATTTAGACTCAGTCAGTCTGGTTTAGCAGCCGACCTTGAACAAGTCTTTTGATTTTTGACCACACCAGTAGTTCTGCTCCGCTGTGGATTCAAGTTGAGAGGACTTTTTTTGTCCCCCCTCCCCAAACTGACGTACTATAGTCACTCTTCCCTGCTTTGCTGCAGTGCTTCCCTCCTACTCTTCAAAGAAACAGTGACACCAAATGCCATCTACTGCTGAAAACGCAGCACTGCACACCTCCTCTTTTTCACCCATTCAATCCTAGCAGTTACGATGTGCTCCATATGGATGTATTCTGGTCTGATCCATTTAAATTTAACCGAAGGGGGCACTTTATGGCAATAAAGGCAAAACTGCCACAAACAAACTATGTGTTGTCACGTAAAATTATGATTTCTTTTGTGTTATCATTTTTAACCTCAAAATGGTTTTAAATGATGCGATCATGCCATAGGCAGTTGGATGGAAGCAGACATTAAGATGTTTGCTGTAAACTGAAACACACACAGTGAGCCAAATAATAAGTAATCACAGAGTCAGGGGTTGACACAGCCAGTGCCTAAAACAGCTGCATTTGATGGCAGTTAAAAAGTGAGTGACCTCTTGTGACACACACACAGCAGGGATATAAACTCCAACAAACCCTCCTGAATAGTAATGACTATTGATTTGTTTACATAGAAAAATCTGACTGCTGCAGATGTACAATAGCACCCATTCATAAAGTTACTGGGGTTTCAGTGTCTTGCCCAAGGGCACTTCAGCAGATCAGATGTTTGCTCTCATGGGACTGACTTGAACCAAAAACCCCATCGGGTGAAAACATTCCACCCTGCTGCCTGATTAAGAGGAGTGGATTGCTGCCTCCAGCAAAAAAAAGGAAAGATACAGCTGTTCAATCTGGGATTCAGTTCGCTTCAAAGGTTCAAGAGTGCAAGACTCTGCCAAATTTAGTCTTCCTTCAGTCATGTCTGTCCTTTTTCTAATTCATAAGCCTGCTACTGGATTAGCACAACTGAAAGTAAAGTCATTAGTCCTGCGGGAACAGGATAACCTTTACTAGAAAGGGTCAGGTAATGTAATTCTTTTAAAAATCTAATTGTTTTTGTTCTTGTACAGTGTAAGATTATGACAAGTATCTCTGTAGGAGCTGTCATTTTGAGAGAAAAAGCCAGTAACACTCTGTAAACTCTCTGTAAACTGCCATTACTCTGGGATTTTCAAACACATGTTGGCTGCCCAGTAGCTGTTTGATTGCTAGAACTTGTTTGAGAGCCTTGATTTGAAGTAGCATGTTTGCACTCCGACTCCTAAAAGACTCTACACTCTCGATCTGGTCTATTTCAGTGGCAACACCAATTCAGTATCAAATCACAATGTGTTGATCTGTACAGCCACATAAACAGCAACAAAAACAGTAAATCTCACTCAAGAACATAAAAGAGGTCAGTGCCCCTTCTCCTGATGGACTTAAGTGTGTTCATGGTGGCTTCTGAACCTTTGACAGTCTGCTACTCTAGTCTCAGAAGAAATCCAGTAGCCCTCAGCAAGTAGATTTTTTTCAGGATAAAATAGTCCTGTCTCTCATCACAATGGCATCAACATCTTCACTTCCTGTCACTCAAAGGGTTAGCCAAGGGTCAGTTCTCAGACCACTCTTGTTTAATGTCTAAGTCTTACTCTTTGGAGAGGTAATCTGCACTTAATCCCTCAACATTCAATGCACTGCTGATCACAATCCGCCTACATCATCACCTACATCAACATAAAATCTGTTAACAAATCTGTGTGACTAGCGTGACTTCGAAGAGAAAAGCTAAACCCAGAAAAAATTGCAAAGTTAAAAAAAAGAAAATCAGACATGGTATCAAATCAAATGGTAATTTATTTAAAATACATGTATTTCTATTTATTTTCAAAGATTAATGAATCATGTTTACAAAAAACAAAAAATCAATTACAAACTTCTGGTGCCACAAAGTACATAGCTTAGTGTTAAAAACAAACTTCAACAGTGGCAGCTAGTAACAACAAAGTAACAACAAAGTAAACAATATTTTAAAAGATGTTAAAGTTTGGGAGTACAGTGCAGAGTCTGTATATTCTTCAGGAGAAGGAAAAAGAAACATCTTGTATGCATATCCCAGCTAGTTAAAACAAGAAAGTGACCTTAAAACATCATTTCAAAAGAACAAAAACATAAAAAAAAGTTAAATAACATATTTAAAGACTGGTGCATACCAATTGCAAGAACCCCAGAAACAATATTGCACTCTGTAGCTCACAGCAGCTTGATCTATGCTCAGAAAGCCTACTTTTAAACCAAGCCAATCTGTAGTCAGTTGAGGTCTTCCAATTTAAAGAAAGTACTTCCTGGCCTGCATAAATGGGCTGACCTGCCACCCACTGACACAAAAACAACCCCACTTAATATTGCTGCCACATCTGCATATGTCCACCTTTGAGGCATCTCATTTATCCAATCTTCAGTTTCTTATCCTGTCCAAATACTCATTCACACCTTTGTCACCTTCTGCCTGGACTACTATAATTGAATCCTTTCTGAAATCTCCAGGAAAGTCCCAGATCCTTCTACACTGGCACCCAGTGAATTACTTAACCCTTAACACCCTTAACACTCTTGCCCATCAGTACCTCGCTAACTTTCTTCATGTCTACAACCCATCTCAAAATCTTTGACCCTTGAAGCTGGGTACCTATCCATTCTCTTCTGCAGGTTACGGATCCTGCAGGACGTAGCTGTATGCATCCAGGCTTCAACGATTTGTAACTCTGCCCTTCTCAGCACTCAAAATATTGAAACCTTGGGACAATCTCTAAGTCCTTACTCAGAAATTTACCATATCATACCTATGTTAATCATAGCAGAAACATTATAGGCAGATGTATTGTGTGGGAAGTGAATTAAATAGTCGATGTTCTGCAACACAATAAAGCCATAACATATTTACCTAATGAATGAATGAGATATAAGGGACCTAGAGCCTCTATTTACATCAAAGAAGCTTAAGATTATTCGTAGATGCGGGAGGGTAGGTGAAATCTTGAGATAGAAATTTTTGAAATTGTATTGTAAAAACATGAGCGGTAAGCCAAAGCCAAACAATGCATGTCCTATTATAATACATGAAATCGGTCTGTCATTGTTTTGTCCCCAAACTATGTCTAAAACATCAGGAGATCAGTGAACAAATTTGGCACCCAGGTACATCTTAAGCTGTTCCCAAACTGGAGCTAAATGTGGTCGGATCAATCCAAATCTTGATAGTATCTACAGGGTGGGCCATTTATATGGATACACCATAATAACATGGGAATGGTTGGTGATATTAAAGTCCTGTTTGTGGCACATTAGTAT
>NW_005187533.1:1151609-1152631 GCF_000239375.1 Pundamilia nyererei | reverse complement strand
TTATTATGGTGTATCCATATAAATGGCCCACCCTGTATATCAATCCTGGTATTGATACTGGATCTATACTAATGCGATAGGATCAGTAGTTTGCTTCTATCTTCTATGCTACATAAGTACATTCATGTCTGTGTGCTTTCACATCTACTTTCATTCCAGCAAAATCAGATGTAGCCCAATAACTTGTGTTAAACGAATAATTTTGGGGGGGAAATGAAAAAAATGTCTCAAACGTGCACCTTAAAAAATGTCTGAACCCTTTTGCATTGACTGTCACGTCTATTTTATTTATAGTCTATGCCACATTAATAGTAATTTTATGACTATAACAAAAGTTGCCAGTGATTATTTCAGCCTTAGTCACTTGACGTCATTCGTTTTGGTCGCCATGTCACTTCCAGTGTGGATACTGCTCAAGGTCCCTGTAGGTTCTTATCTATATCAGATATTATGATGTCATCAAGTTGATTACCAATTCATGGAAATACTGTCTAATTTATAACTACAAAAGCTCAATTATGCATAACATATGATAAGCATCACCTTGCTAGCACCTAGCAACAGGCTAGAATTGTCATGGTCTGTGGTCCTGTGTCTGTGGAGTGTGTGATGCTCGGGTAGCCACACCCCGGGCTGGGCCATCACCGGCACACCTGCTTTCCATCGGGGTGATTACCTGAAGAGCTACTTAACCCTGCGCTGACGGATGCTCCACGCCAGTCCGTTAATCACCTCTCTGTGGTTTCGAACCGGCGTCCAGTATCTGCCACCTGCCTGTCCTCCTGCTCAATTGGATCACCCGGTGCTGATCGTAAGCCAACTATTCTAACTCAGTCTTGATGTGTTCCCCCGCTTCCCGGCTCACTAGTAATCTTCTCCCCTTTCTGTTGCAGCCTCCCACTGTCCCGATTCCGGCTTCCTCACGTCATTGTTTCCCCGGGTTTTTTTTAGTTCCTCGTTTTGCTTCTCTGGTTTTCCCGGGTCACCTTTTGTTATTATAATAAAGTGTCTTTTTCTGCTAG
>NW_005187533.1:1150379-1151414 GCF_000239375.1 Pundamilia nyererei | reverse complement strand
AGGAGAGGAAAAAGAGCAGGTGTCCAGGTAAAACTCAGACTGTTCTGGAAGCGGGGACTAGCTGTGCCTGGATCTATGAGACGGCGCTACCTCAGGAGTGTTCATCCAGACTCTCCTGTTGTTTGGCCTTCCATCCCCGCGGTGAGTGGAATTTATGAGCGTCATGGATCAAACTCTCTGTTTCTTCGTCCCCTAAATCGGGCCGCTTCTGTTAATAATATGTCTTCTACTTCGCTGAGCGTGGCGCTTTTTAACACTCGATCAATGACTAATAAAACGTTCTTGCTGAACGATTTTATTCTTTCCAAGAAACTGGACTTCTTATTTCTAACTGAAACCTGGCAGCGCAATGGTGACTTTTCATCCTTCATTGAACTTTGCCCGAGTGGGTACTCCTTCATCAGCCAGCCTCAGACGTCGGGTCGAGGAGGAGGTGTCGCTGCGGTGTTTGGAAGCCGGTTTTACTGCCGCGCAGTGTTGGTCGGACATTTTTCATCCTTTGAACTACAGCTGGTTAGAATTGGAAATAAAGATCCGTTTTACTGCGCTGTAGTGTATCGTCCACCTGGCCTAAAGAGTATGTTTTTAAAGTTTGGTGACTTTTTATCCTCGACTTTGAAGCTGTCCAGACTGGTTCTAGCCGGGGATTTTAATATACACGTTTGTTTAGAAATGTCTTTCAGTCTATTGGTCCCTGTGTGCTCACAATTATCAATACCTCATTGGTTTCTGGTCAGGTCCCTGTTTATTGTAAGAATGCTGTTATTCTCCCACTGTTAAAAAAAACCTAAGCTTGATGCTTCTCTTCTTAGTAGCTACAGACCAATTTCAGAATTACCGTTCATTGCTAAGATTTTAGAAAAGGTTTTGGCTAAGCAGCTTATAGCTGTTCTAGATGAATACAGCATTCTGGATAAATTCCAATCTGGCTTTCGTAGAGTTCACTCTACTGAAACTACACTTCTTAGAGTCTCCAATGACATTTTGATGAGATGTGATGCAGGAGAATGCTCCGTTCTGTTGATGTTGGACCTG
>NW_005187533.1:1147422-1149378 GCF_000239375.1 Pundamilia nyererei | reverse complement strand
AGATCTGTGGACTCAGTGGTCGCTTTAAAAAAACAGCTAAAAACTCATCTTTTTAAACTTGCTTTTGGTTGATTTTTATTCATGATTTTTATCATGAAAGGTGCTATATAAATAAAATTTTACTTTACTTACTTACTTTTCAGCCTTTATACACCTACAACACCTTATGAAAGCACCCTATCATTATCGTTTTATGACTGTAACAAAAGTTACAATGCCAAGAAACCAACTAACAACATCCTAAAATAAGGCCATTCAAACATTCAAACAATACGTCAGTGCAGCTCCTTATGCTACATAAGTGCATTCATGTCTGTGTGCTTTCAAATCTACTTTCATGCCAGCAAAATTAGAAAGAAATGTGCAAAAACTAATGTGATGAAATAAGCTATATGTCACTTAGTGATGTTAGTACACTTAGGCAGCAGTGGAAAAATCCCAACATGTCAAATATTTGGAGTAAAATTGAGGATTTTTAGATTTAATCTTGTTAGGCTGCTTCAAGCCATCACTGCTTTTGCATTTTATCCTACATTTAAATCTCATGTGGTGTGGCTGTAACTCAGGCAGTAGACCAAGTCACTAATTAGAAGGTTGGTGGTTTGATCCCTGTCTGCTCCAGTCTGGATGCCAAATAATCTTGGGCAAGATACTAAACCGAAGTTTCTCTCTGATACATCCATTGGAGTATGAATGTGTGTGAGTGTTAGAAGCGCCTACATAGAAAGAGCATAGAAAAATGTTCTGGTGTGAATGAGTCAAGTTGTATAAATTGCTTTGAGTGCCCAGTTAGAGTAGAAAAGCTCTGTATAAGACTTCGTCCATTTACCATTTTCAGACATTTTATGGGAGTATATGCAAGCAAAGAACAAGTTAAAATTCATACATTATTGGCATTGCAATAAAATATTAAGTCACAAGATGAATGAAATTATTTTAAAATCCAGCCTTACACTTTGAAGAAATGATTTAATAGCTAACATTTCCTCTCTTCAGAAAGGCTACTGCAAGGCCTTTAGGCACATTTAGCCAAGACCCAATCACCCTCAGGATATTTGGCTGGACAGTATGGCTGGGAGGGATGAGTAAGAATGACCAGGAGGGCTCTGCCTCAGGATTTGCCATGGCAGTGATGTGACATAAAGGCAAAGAGCACAGTTAACAGACAAACAGTGAAGCATAAAGACTAGATAAAAGCCTGAATGGCAAAGAGCAGAAGAAAACAGGTGTTAAATTTTCGACATGATGTGAAAACAACTCATTCTCCCTCATCATCAGTCTCTGGTGCTCTCTCTCACTCTTGCTTTTTGAGATAAGCGCAAACCTAACACACATTCACATACTGTCCCAAATTTATTTCAGCTTTAAAGAACAAACACATTAAACACATATCATGTCTTTGCTCACTGAAACCACCCACTGGTGCAGAAACTCATACTCCATCTAATGTGTTTGTTTCTGTGTGTGCGTCTTTTCATCTGGCAAAACTAGACAGCGAGATTTTTTATTTTTTTTGCCCAACCCCACAACAGTGGAACACACCAGTACACGCTAAAAAGCTCAGGAAGCACATAAGAAAATAAGGTGCCCTAATGGCTTTCGAGAGTGGTGTAAAACATTTGATCAACTGCAGCACATCAATGGTAAGGTAGGTCCCCAGTATTTCCTGATTAGTTGAGCTCCTTGCCAGAAATGTCAATGTAATATACTAAGTATTAATTTGTTTGTTAATGTGCAGTGAGCGTAGGGTGTCATTCCGCTGTTTATGTCAATTGTTGTCCATATCTACTCTAAAGTAGAGGTGGAGGAGGCTGTAAAACTTTGTAAGAAGACTCTGATACGAGCTCACTTCTAACGAATGACAGTGATACCTAGGTGAGGTCTGCTGTTAGCCTCTGTTAGCTGCTGTTAGGCCAGCATCAGTTAACCTCTTTTTATTTTTTTTTAACTTTTATT
>NW_005187533.1:1144336-1145787 GCF_000239375.1 Pundamilia nyererei | reverse complement strand
AGCAGCACAGTTTTAAACCCACATCTCAGCTAATTTAATTATCAGTTAAACTAATGTGTATCTGTAGGGCCCATAAAAGCACATAGAAAAATGCAAACTCCCTGTAGAAAGGGCCGAACTGGCCAGCACGTTTGAAAGCAGAGCCTTCTTGCTGTAACACATCAAAAAGAAATCAGGAGGATACAGAATATTTTACAATGAGCGTTGACTTATTTACCTGGGAGTTTGTGTTAGTTTTGTGTTTAGCAATGGGAAAAGGCAAGTGGTGTAGAAAGTGGGAAGCCCAATTTCACTGATGTGTTCATAATCTGTACATCATACCTGTACTTTTCACCTTGTTCTTTTCCCATTAAAAAAAACAAAAAAAACCAACCCTGCAATTTCAGCAGTACTAATTCTAAAATTGTAATTCAAAAATCAGTAGGTGTGTTTAAATATTTTGCAGCATGTCATACTCCAGAAAATATTGACAAAAGGAGGTCTGTCCCAGGAGGGCAGAGACCGGTCTGTAAATGAGTTTGCTGTTGGCTCTATCAGCTTTCATCACGTCTGACTTTCATCTCATCAGTCGTCTGTCTGCCTCAACCCATCCGGTGTCAACAGTATGTCACACTCTGAGGTTGAGAGGAATAGATGAGGCAGGCAGAGACAAATAAAGAGCGACAAGTAGGCCAATTTGAAGGAGGAGGAGATTCAAACGACAAAAGTTAACAGGATTAATCTGAGCTTCTTTTGTTTTTGGAACTGTGCACACACCACTGAAAGGCCTACAAGTGACTTTGAGCCTTAAATGTAGACTTAGTGGTGTCACTAAACTAACAAATTTAAAGCAAAAATGCTTCTAACAAAGTTATATTGTCGCGTGCTGCATTAGAAAGAAACTTTGGTAAGCATATGACAGCTTGTCAGCTGAGGCTTGGAAATCATTACACTGGAAACCTGGGCTGCTCGGACTGTGCTGATTGCATGAATAAATGTATGACTAAATAAACACTACCCCATACCACAAATGGATTACATAAATGTCCTAATGGCTAGCAATAAAATAGCCCAATGTACACTGAGGTCAAGGATAAGCTGAATGTTTTTTACCAAAGATGTGCATGCATGCAAAGATTGTTATTACACAGGATAAGTGTTTTGCACTGAGGGCACATAAAAATGCACAGACTTGCTGATTGCTGAAGCCGGCCTTTTAAAAGTGCTGGATTCATCTTCTGTTCTAAACATATGGACATGACCCTCAGGATACTGGACATGTCTATTTGTTTTATGAGATTTGTGTAGCTTACAGCAATCTTTTTAGTCATTTCTGTTGGACTCAGTTAATTGTTTTCGTTACATTACAGTTTTAATTCTATAAGAAGGTCTTTGTAGAGGAACATATAACTAGAGATGTTACTGGCAAAATAATATAAATACTTAAGTACATGAATAAACATGTTCAGACA
>NW_005187533.1:1142582-1143648 GCF_000239375.1 Pundamilia nyererei | reverse complement strand
GGAGAGAGAGAGATTTATTTGTGAGGTAAACTTGTGGCCTCCTTTCACAGCCACAGCCTCAAAGTGCTGCCTTGGCTGTTCTGAAGGGAGGCAAGAGTAAAAAAAGAGGCGCAGAAGGAGCAAGAGGACAGGGAACAACTTCACCTATAATGCTCAGAGAAGCACAGGTTGGTCAGTTATAGTCATCGCCCCCACACTGCCTTTGTACTTTCCTCTATCTGGCTTACTGTGTGCATTTGTCAGATACTTTTAAACCTACTGGACTCGTAAATAAGTGTTGGAGTTGATGTCAGCCCAAAGTTTCACTGGGTCTGTTCAAGCTAAGCAGGTTAGAAACTATCACCAACAAGGTCACAACGACAGCAGAAACAAGTTATTAGAGATGGGAATAATAAATGTTCACAAGTACACCCAATACATACAGGGAGACAAGGCACACACACAACACAAACATACACACCTCTGATTTCTCTCTATGGACTAAAAGTGCTAGTCCATGCAGAGAATTATTACCAGAAACACGTATACGCACGAAGGAGGGTAATGGTCGGATGAAGAGTGGGACCTGAGGAGAGAGAGGTTTCGTGCACGCAATAATGCTGTTAATGGTGAGGAGAATATTAACAGGCAGTAGAGGCAGTCTCAAGGGCATATGCAAATTCACTCCAAAATGCACCTGTAGGTGGCAAGATGTGTTCGGTGTGGCCTTTGTTTATGTGTTACTGCTGCACCCAGTGCTTATGTATACAGAATCAGGCTCCCTTTGAGAATGAGTAAAGCATGATTCACTTTATTGTGCTTGCTGGGTCACTGTCATCAAGAACACTGGCAAGTTCCTTACATTTAAAGTCTTTTAATAAGTCGATTTAAATATAAAGTACACTGAATCACAAAAAATGTGCTATTAAAGGGGGGAAAGGAAAAAAGGTACAATCCTTGAGCAATAATCGAGTTAGCTGTAACTTAATTTATTACAGGCATATCCAATAAGAGTGTCTATTTTTCTAGGAATTTAGAATTGATTTTCCTATCTGCTTCCTAAACACGACCAGGTAGTACACAGATT
>NW_005187533.1:1138445-1139785 GCF_000239375.1 Pundamilia nyererei | reverse complement strand
TTGGTCTTTCATGTGGAATTCCAATAAAATTGAATCATGTTTGTGCCTGTAATGTGACAAAATGTGGAAAAGTTCAAGGGGCCGAATACTTTTGCAAGCCAGTGTATATGCTATTATATAAAGAGTAGGGGTTTTTTTTCTTTTTTAAACTTTGCAGAAAGTTTGTTTAATTATAACTTTGCCAATGCCAAGCTAAAGTGAAAAAAAAAGTTTAGGACTTGGCTGAGTGTGCAAATTATAATAATCACCAATTTGCTGAAATTAATATAATCTTGAGGCAATTTGATGATTCTCAACAACTAAGGCAGGGCTCAACAACAAAATCAGCTGCAATTTGGGCTAGCTGATATGATTTTGTTCAGTGGGCCTCCAGTTAGCTGTTAATGGAATTTAATGCAGGAGCCAGAACTCAAAGCTACTTATGAAAGCTTTCAAAGGTGTAAGAGATTAGAAAAGCAGAAAAAGACAAATCTCATCACCCACTAATTTCACCTGAAGACCAGTGCCTTTTAAACTACAACACAAAGCTCAGAGAAGGGTTTTACTCAACAAGGTCACGTACATTTAGTTGCACTTTGGACAAAGGGTAAAGGAGTTACTCAGGATCTCAAACCCAACTTATACATCCTAAAAGTTGAGAATGTTTTTACAGTGACATTCAGTGAAAAAACAAAAACAATCACAACGACACACTGGAGAGAAACAATAAAAAATCACAAGGATTTTGTGTATGAGGAACATGAACATCTTATCCTTTGCTCGGTAACATCTCTCAAGAAATACCTTGAGAAATTCCACCTGCATCAAAAGTCCCATGTATCTCCAGCCAAGAATTGAACAAAGAGCTTCTGGCAGCAATTGTCAGAGATTTTACTAAGTATTTCTTTTTTCCAGGAGCTTAGACTAGTGGATGTCTTAAATGTGTAAAAACACTTGAGAGTTACTGACAATAAAGATGATACTTCAACAATAAAACCAGCTCGTCTTAATGTTTGAGGAATCCAAATATGGAGTACACACACAAGCATGCCTTCCAAACAATAGTACTAAGGTGCTAAACAATACGTGTTGGCAATAGTAACAAATAAATACGATTCTTAATGATAAAACTGACCAATTATGCTAACATGAGCAGAATTGCTGTCATACTGAATAACAACATAGCACTGATTTGATTGACTGGTAGATGCTGGGGGCATCAGAGGTGTAGGAAATGGAATGGATTGTCTTCTATTTGGATTGTTAGTAATTAGATCCCACCTCCACCCAGGCTGCATGTCAAAGGGTATATACACTCAACAAAAATATAAACGCAACACCTTTGTTACTGCTCCCATTCC
>NW_005187533.1:1135928-1137228 GCF_000239375.1 Pundamilia nyererei | reverse complement strand
ATGAATTTTAGGTCTCTACGTCCATCCCATGGGGAATGGGAGCAGTAACAAAGGTGTTGCGTTTATATTTTTGTTGAGTGTATGTATATATACATATATATACGCACGGCCTGTAACTGTGCGTATTTTTCATGGTTCAATAAATAGGCAAAATTGGAGTCCTGCAGTGTGCAAGCTGTTCATTTTGTTCATCTACTGTACATTGTTGACTTGCTTTTGGCCCAGCATCTGTCACAGTATTTGGTATGGATGTGTGTGTACCTGTTTGTGTGTTTTTCTGTTCTTTCAGAGACTTAAAAACAAATGTCAGAAAGATACGAATGCAACCAAAGGAACTATAAGCAATTAAACAATACAGTACGTCTTTGGGTTGTTAGCTTTGCCATACATTTGGCTCTAGCAATCTCATCTCATTTCCCAGGACATCAAATAGAGTCAAAGCTGCTGGCATCTCAGATATGCACAAGGTGTCCTTTGGCGTACATAGGTTCATTGATACACTAGTCGCAGCAGTATTTCATTCTGAGAGCTAACGCTCTTCTTTTAAAAAGTGACAAAGACGCATTAGGCGGAGAGCGGTGAGCTGATGATAGCATAAATCACAAGAACGTCACCAGTGGGATGCAGTGTGAAACTAAATTAAAGCTTACACACAGGACACAATTTTTTGTTCGCTTTCACTAGGTTTCAGCACCAAAACTACTCAAGCTTTAGCTTAAAGTGTACCTTTTAAAAAAGGTTAACCCTTAAATAAAAAGACAACGCTAATGTGACACCAGTGGGTTCCATCCAAGTGTCCACAGTGGCCGTGTGGCAGTCGATTAGTTTGCTGACACATGTATCATCTTGTTTCTGTCACCAGTATATGACAAAGCCTGCAGCCACCATAGGGGTCTGACAGATTTGTGCATGTGCGCTCGAAAGAATGAAGGCAGAAGATGTCTCCCCCTGAGGCAACCTTGTATTGGAATGACGTAACAACACAAAAGATTGATGCTGCATAGTGGCGATGTGAACACCTTGTGATCCCTTGTACTCATATTGTGTGCATCCACGGACATCAGTGCATAATCAGATGTATCTATTAGAGAGAGTAAATTGCAGTTCTGCCAGGCTGCCAACTAAATGACAGAGAACAATTTCCTCTCAAAAAAAATACGTAGCGTGACCAATGTCAGCTACACACCCATACACACACACACACACACACACACACACAGACAAAATTACTTTCAGTTTGTAATATGCTATATGCTAAATAAGAAAGATTAAAAGTCATTTACTTAGCCACTCTGCTACT
>NW_005187533.1:1100530-1118792 GCF_000239375.1 Pundamilia nyererei | reverse complement strand
TACGTACCTGGGCCCGCCTACTACGCTTGCAAAGGTAAAATGATTGGCTAAAATCCAAAGTGTATGACATCTCAGGAAAAATAAAGCACCGAAATGCGCACTGCTTTTCAGTCTGGTTACTACTGTTTATGTCAGAACCGGTACCCATCCCTATTCTTGAATGCGTTCACATGCCTCGTCAATAAAACTAATATTGATTCGCGCCATGTTAGTAGACGTCTTTAGATACTGCACGTATGTTGGTGCAAAAAAACTACAATTACTAAAACAAATTCTTAACACACATTTAAAGCACTGTTGCAAGATTGTTTCATCAATTCTTAGTCAGCCAAATCTAGAATTGGAAAACATTCTCGATTTCTGTTCCTCAGTAGATTTTCCTTTTCTCATAACATAGTCATATCCCAGTGCTAGCCTTATTATTGTGTCATTATTATTGTATGGGTTCTTTAGTAATGGCTGTAAAAAAAAAAAAGTGGGAAAAGTAACAAAGACATTGACCTTTGATCACCAACGTGCAATCAGTCTATCCTTGAATCAAAGTAGCAAAATTTCCATCCATCCATCATTACCTTTGAAAAGGGAGAAGCAGGAGGAATCAGAAGTTTATGCAGCAGAAGAGTGCAGAAAGTTGGGGAGTTGGTGACCAAAATAGAGAGAAAAAGGGAAGGGAGTCAGGTAAGGATAAGAAATAGATGAGATGCAGTGATGCTATGGATGTCTTAGCTAGGAGACTATTAGCATTCACATCCTGATGCCTTCCCCTGATTCTACCATCGCTCCCTCTATCTTGTCCATCAGTTTCCATCTAAGCCTTCAGGGCAAAAGATGCACTTTCACACACACACACACACACACACACACGCGCACACGCACACGCACACACACGCACACGCACACATAGTGAGCAGTATACTAATTTTGTATAACGGGAAATCTCTTCCTGGAATTTCCTAAGTGGAATTGTGCTATCGTTTTCTATATATCGGTTTTGATTCTTAATCATAAATAGCCCTCGTGACTAGCCTGGAGTGTTTTTATTTGTTTACCAAATTATACTGTCAATCTCAAAACTCCAGTGTGTTCCACTGAAATACTTCATGTGCCTCTTTTACAATGTTGTATTATATTTATTATTTACCTTTGAGACTCAATCTCTCATTGAGCAATAGACCATATTAAAGATTTGTATTTAATCAAAACAAAATGTTCCCTGGCATGAATTTAAATTGTACAGTTGTTTTCTTTTTTGCTTCGCTGAAGTTTTTCCTCTGATGGAGGAACACATTTTCTGTTAATATGAAGCCTAAACACGCTCAGGCACAGTCTTATCTCACGTGTTTGTGGCAATTACACCAATATCTCAAAATAGAAGCAGTGACAATTTATTAATTACCACCTCACCTGTACTTACTGTATCAGTAGCAGCTCATTACACTGACACTACATAAAGACTATGAGATGACCAAGCAAATCTTTTGCAGTTGTCAGCTTCTCCATTAAACTTTTATACTTCACTACTGTAAGATTACTGGGCTTCAGCTGGACAGCTGATGAGTGATGAAGCAGTATAGTGTAAATTTCACACAGTGAAAAAATAATGGAACTGTTGGAATTACCTTTTAGTTCTGCTCATGCATGGCAGATAGTAGGACACAATGATCAAATGGGTTAGTCCCTGAAACCTCAGTGTGGAAGGTAAAAATCTCTGCTTCTCTAAGGCAACAGTCACATGGGCATAGAGGCTAGTCATTGGCCCCCTGGCAACCTCTTTTGGCAAGTTTCTGGAGATTGCCGCCAGATGTGAAAAAGTTTCCTTGTCATTGCTTTGCTCATTGTTGCAGTTGTTACTTCAAAAAATGCAATATATTATGCATTTCTCATTGCTTTGTTTAAAAGTAATACAATATGTTACTTAATTACTCAACTGAAATGCATTGTCACATCGTTACCATTTAACAATATAAACTGTAGGCTACAATTCCACGGAGGCTACTAGCCTGACTGCTCATCACTGCCTGGCTGTCAGGTTCTGCCTGCTGGGCTGGGGTCAGCATAAACTCATCTTTATCATCAGTCTGACTCCTTTGCTAGCTTTGTGTTAGCATCCTGTCTGCAAAACCCCAAAGTTATGTTAGCAGCATAAGCAGTTGTTTCTGTTCTGGATACAGTTTGCACTTTACCACCATTTTCTTCCACACAAAAACTGAAATCAGCTGATTTGCTGCATAAGCGCATTGGTAGAAAGAAACAATGTTTGATTGATTTTTTTTCTTTCTACCAAATCTGCTTGCAGATGACTGAAGAACCTTTAAAACACAACTGTAACATATATTGCATTACTGTGGTACTGATAATTTCTAAGTAATTATAATAACGTGTTGCTTTCTAACAGATTACACCTTACGCGGCCTATGGTTGCATGGAAGATGCCAACTTGTTAGCGAATCCTCCCTCACTACTAACTGAGCTGAAACTTGGAAACATTTGACAAAACTGGAAGTGAAGAGCTTTTACCTTCAAAGTAAAAGCCGTGCCTTATCACTCCATCTAACATATTTCAAAATGTGAAGGTGAACAGTTTCCATTTACTGTTTCTGGCCTTAAATAAAAAATTTATAAGTAAATGAAATCTAAATGTAGCATGCATCGCCAGCTTCTCTGCCACATTACCCACAATATCAGCATTATATCAGCAAATATTGTTTGAGTGTAATAGTGCCACTATTACACTCAAACAATATTTGTCTCACTGCATGGGGCAATAAACACGCACATCTTTTGCCTTTGGTTCAAATTTTAATCTTTAGTTAAAATCATACACACAAACACACCTACAAGATTTAATAACTATAACTGGTAATGACTGTTAATTGAATAATCGGATCAGTGTAATTAAAGAGGAGTGATAACAAGGTTGCATATTAATTTCATTGCTGGCACTTTTACAGCCAGACTGCTGATTTCAGCCAGCTGTGAACATGAAGCTCTTGATGCAGGCTAAATGCATTTGCGTGTGTTCCCGTTTGTGTGTGATTTGTTTCTGAAGGAGGAGAGGAGAGGAAAGGAGAGGAGAGGAGAGGAAAGGAGAGGAGAGGAGAGGAAAGGAGAGGCGAGGAGACGAGAGATCAAACAACAGAAGGCTAAAAAGGGTGTAAGTGAAAAGGTTAGAGGGAGAGTCTGCGGAGAAATCAATACACCAAATGTTGACATAACCTTCTACTCATCCTACATTAACCACACCCTTGTGGCCTGTATTTGGGGCAACACACACATGCTCAAATGGTCGAGTGCACTCTGTAATGTATCATCCTGGAGTTCACAAGGGACTGCTAGAGGTTAAGAGGAAACATATGTTGCAGCTAGGTGACTGCTGTGTGTGTGTGTGTGTTTGCATGTGCATCCTCCTTTGCAAAATGCAAATATATATTGCAGTAATTAAAACTTTTCTGTTTATTTCAGCCCCCACCCCTCCATTTACACATGGCCTTGCCTTAACCTTCATATGCACACGGGTCCTGAAAACTCCACAGCCATTGTTCAAACAGTACTCATTATGCCTCATACTTAGAGGCAGTGTGTGAACCTCAGAGTGCATGACTAATGCATATTGTGTATGTCTCCATTATATTGGAGGTGCATAATTTAAGAGAGGAGTGCAAGTTTAAATCACAAGTGATGAAACAAGAAAATCTTTCCTTTAGGCATGTCCCCGGACATCATACTGTTGCAAAATATATACACACATAACATATGTTCCTCTAAACCAGTGGTTCCCAAACGTTTTTTGCTAGGCCCCCTTTGTTTTACAAGAAACATGTTCGCGCCCCCGCGCACGTGCACACCCACAAACACATCCTCCAACCACACACACCCATATTTTGTTTTCAAACTCCATTGCAGTTTATTTCACACCTTAAACATTAAGTAAACAATTAATCTGGAATAAATTACAGGTAGTAATAAAATAAACTAGTAACTCTTTTACGCTACGTCCACACCTACACAGGTATTTTTGAAAACACAGCTGTTTCGTCCACACGTAAACTGCGTTTAACATCGTGGAAGACAGAGATTTTAAAAACTCCTTTTTTGCGTTTACGTGTGGTCGAGGAATACAGAGTTCGTCATGCAACGTCAAAAGTATGTGCCTTTTTTCACGTCACGCTGTGCGCACGTTATTGTTTACATGAAAAGAATTGCAAAATGGCAGATAGAGACAGACAGTTAGAAAGGCAGAGGCGTCACGGTGTGATTATTTTACGTGTAGTTCTTTTTTTCCTGTGTAATAATATTCAACATTGCTATCAATACATTTTTCAAAAAATGCCTCTCTGTGCAAAATGGATTCAAAAACATAAACAACTGTGGGATCCTGTTTGTCCGGGATTTGAACCGGGGGAACAAATCGTGGCAGGATCAGCCTGATATTATTTGTATCCCGCTGTAACTTTACTGTATAAAGAGCTAACATCTCCAAAATGTCATGTAATGGAGTCATTACAACAAGTGTTTGTGAACTAAGATGTGCTTCACCATATTTTCTGGTCTTTGGCTTAGAATGAGGTTGGTTTGGAAACATATACAGCTATGCCTCATCTCCTGCTTTGCGTTTGTGTGGGTGCCCGTGCTAGCAGTGTCCAAGTGTTTTTTTGGGTGTTTTTCCTTTTCATACTGCCCCCCTCGGGCGTAATTACCCCGTAGTTCCATCCTTGCTACACCTGCTCCACGTGTGATAATGAAGTGTTGGGTATATCAAGGCTGGAGGTTGCAGTAGTCCTTTGCCAGACTGTCATCACAATTATTGTGAACATTAGCCCACCTTTGTTACCTGTTGTTTGCAATCGCCTGTCTGTAGCAATCCGGTCTCTCCTCGCCTCTCCTAGTTACCTGCTCCGAGCTCTCTCGGAAACCTTGCCACCTTGGAAACACACTCACCTGCTGTTTGTGGAAACCTAAGCTTGTCCTCTTCATCACCCATTCTGTTTAACCAGCCAGCCTATTCAATCTCTGCCATCTTTTGGTTTGCCACCAGCCACCCACAGACCCCTTACTTGATTACACTCTCCTACAAAACAGGTCAAACTGACACTGTTTATCTTGAGGACTTCTGTCTTATCTCCTTCCTGGCAGAGCTACCGTGGGTGACACTGTTGTGCTCCACAACCTCCAATCCTCTAGATTTTTCTCAGGTTTTTCCACTTTTTGTCAATAAAATTCTTACACTTGCTAATTTTTAGTCTAGGCAAGTAATTAAACGCAACAAGCAGTTTGCCTATTCACACCCCACCCAAGCAAGAACACCAACAATGATAACTTTTAAAGTGCTAAGCAGCCATTTATTTACTTTGGCAGTGAGCAATGCCAAAAATAACAAACAAAACTCCCTAGTGGTCCCTACACTTCCCTACACAAAAATGAAAAAAACCAAACAAAAGACAATTCACTTACCTAGTTTTCTAATGAAAAAACAGGAGAAAACTTATTCAACAAAAATGGCTTCTCACGCCTACTACGCTGCTGCAGTGAAGGATATATACAAAGTGAATAAAGCGTACGATCGCTACTTGACAAATCTATTTACAGCTATTTACAAAATGGACATAATAACGCCAGACATACACACGAAAACTCTACACTGCAATAAATCAACACACAGGTTCTTGGTTAAGTGGTGGAGGTTCGGGGAGAGGGGCCAGGTGGCTGTCATCCGGTAGTTAAGTACTGGAGGTGATCCATCAATTATCCAATCCGAGGATAGGCAGAGATTCCACCCAGATACCTAGCAGCCACGCCCAGGTGTCCACCTCCTAGGAGAGAAAAGGGGAAAGATACCCACAGCCATCCTCTGGTGGGAGGAGTAACACAAAACAAACACATCACTGGATCATAACACTAAGTGTTGTATAAGTCCGATCTTTGGGCCCACTGTTTGTCCAATTATGGCAATGTTGTTAGATACTGCCTACCTCCTCAGCTCACCGGCTAATGCGATAATACCAGACAAGACATAATGGTTTCCTTTAGGTTTCTTTTCAGTGTGATATCTCTGGTTTGGAAATGTACTTGGAGATGTGTCTCCAATCAGAAAGAGATTCCACAAATTGCACCTGCAGCTTGCACTGAGCATGCAGTCAAAGACTGAGCCTTGTGAAATAATGTGTCCTGAACAGTTTGGGGTTGCTTCACTGTCTTGTAGCTTAACTGGAGTTGCACCTTTCAACAGGATAATAGTCTTAACACAACAAGTACGTTTTGTTTCACTAATGTTAACAACAGGATATTTCATCCAAGTTTTTTTTTTACAAAAACATATCTGCGTCATCTTCACCCTCCTAGCACTGACTTATTTAAGGAAAAGCAGAGCCCTGGATTTTGTATCGGTTCTCGGGATTTGGGGCAAAATACTGTGTCTATTTACAGTTAGACCTGCTGTAGCAATTTAGAGACAAGAACCTCCACTATCTGCCAGGATTAATAAATATATAGTTTGCTGGTGACATTGCTGCAGGAAAAAACATGACAAGTCCCAGTGACATTACTGACACACTTTAACAAAACAAGAGAACTTTGCATCCAGTGGATGGAAACAGCAGACTATAAATATCAACCTATATTTTTATATTGAACAAATTGTCATCATGTGTATTCATGCAGTGTGCCATAACTATAGCAGATTCTTCATCTAGAAAAACACAGTTTTAAAGACATCTAGGCTTTTTTCCTCTGGAGATAAAGTCAAATTCACCTTTGTTTCTTTGGATAAATTAATGAACTAGCTTAATGTAATAAAAACTACAGATAGCATAATAACTTCTAATAACTTCATAATAAAGTCACACTTGTAAGCATTTCTAAGGTAATGGCAAGTGCTTAATTCATCATATATACAATATAAATTAATCAATACATAACATATTCTTATGACCATGATTATGATTATAATTGATCATTATGATTATTACTAGCAGTGATAGCTGTGAAATTTTGTAACAGTGACCAATGGATGAACATATTTATTTATATGTATTTATAAATGGCATGCTAAGGAGGAGTAATGGTATATATGATTAATTAAGCACTATCTAGTACCTTACTAATGCTTAATAGTATAACATTTTAATATAAAGTGCTACCAAACTACATTGCAGGCTATTCCCGTATTTTATTGATATCAGGTTTTTTTTTCCCTGACTGGTTTAAAACAACTGTCTCATTACTGTATACCACTGTATAATATTGGGGTTTTCCGGATAGCAACAGAAAGAAGATAAGCTGCAAGTTCAGTATAGCTTGCTACAAGCACATTATACGATGCCAGCAATGCTGTGGTTGGTGCATTTTCCTAATACACCTGTGAAGATATATTAAAGTCATTTAAATGCTCTTAAATTATGCTGTCAAATGCAACTTATGTAACATAAAAGTAACTTATTTGCAATGTTCTTTTCTAATTATTTAATTACTTCATGCCATTATATGACAGTGTATTAGTTTTGTTATAAATTGTGCAGTGAGAAGGATTAATTCATCCATTCATTAATTTATTAATTCATGCATTCATTCCCCAAAATCTCATTAGGAGTTTGTGTTTCAACGTGTTAAAATTGCAGGTGATACTGCTCATGTAATCTTCAGAGATAATAAAGTTAAACAGGATTCCAGGAAAGATGTGAAAGATTCCCCCTCACTGTACTCAGAGATAAACAGCAAGAGAGTGATTTGTAGCATTACTGTTGCATGGTAGTTTCTGGAAGGCTGCTGCTTTTCAATAAATAACAGCTGCAAGAGCCTTTTATAATGAGGGGCTCTCTCACACATAATTACTTGCTTTACTGTTGCACATACAAGAAGGCACACACATATGCACACACATCTTCCAACTTCAGGCCAATTAGAGATTCAACATTTAGCCCCTCTTTCTCCATCCCCAACTCTCTTACTTCCTCTTCCCTCCTCTCTTGCATTTTTCTTCTAATTGGTCGTCTTGGGTTCTGCGTCTGTCTGTGAAAATCTGCCATTTATTCTGGTTTCTAATGTTGAACTTTTAGCTTTTATTGCTTATTTACATGGCGCCTTGTCATACCCCGCGGGCTCTAACACAAAACGCCATCTAATGCTTATGACTCACCCAGTATGTGATATATTATTCGGCTTCCAAACCAGCAATCAAGCTGGTAGAACTCACTTCACTGAGATCAGCTTCCCATCAACTGTGCTGTTCATGAATGTGCTAAAAGTGTGCATGCTTGTATTTGACTCACAAAAAACAGCTTAAGAGAATAAAAACTGAACACTTTCAGTATGCTTAGTAAGAATCCCATTTGTAAATCTTAAATCAACTTGAATGGTGCCAGTGCAAATGAGGGTCTAAAAAAGGCTCTCAAAGAAAAAAACAAACTCTTGAAGACAACCTCACAGCAGTCATAGAGGAGACTGAAGTTGGGGCAATTAATAGTGGGTTGACATGAAAGCTAACAACCAGATTGGGAATGTGCTGCCTGTGTGTGGAAGCAGGTGAGGCAGAACGCATGTGAGTGATGTGTGTCCCAGTTCCAAAAAAGACAACAGAATATTCTCTTACACAAAGTCTAGATCTTACTTAAAGATTTATAAATTCTTCTTTCACACAAATTTGAACATAAATTTAAAGATATACTTCATAATGATTGCAAATGTGTTTTTAAGGCCCCAATCATGTGGCATGATATGAGGGGGAGGTTGTGCCTAAGGAGGTAGAGCATGTCATCCACTAGGAAGGCTTGACGTTTGCTGCTCCAGTCCTTACACTGAAGGCTGGGGAAGATACTAAACCACAAAATTGCCATGAGGCATAGATATAAAAACAACTCTCAGTTCAGTCAGCAAACCTTTTGCTGCACAACAATATGCAGGAATTACTTTTGTTGGTTTTTGTTATAATAAAAGGTTTCCTCCTGTGGCCTGGATTCAACATTACAGAAATGCATACAGCCAATACACATGAGACCAGCCAAAAAAGCCATTTCATATATAAAACCTTAACATTTGTTCATTGTATCTGTTTTCTTCTAAAGGCTCGAGAGTTTCTGAGTTGGAGCTTTTATGGCAGGCATTGAGTCACTGATTTGTTTATACATGTTGAAGGTCATTTCATTCATACTTATGCATAAATAGGGCCCTTGAAAGGCTTTCTTAGGTCTCTGATATTTAAGGCCCTAATGGACTGTTTCACTCGGACACTTGTGCTGTGCAGCAGACTGCTGTGTTTGACCTTTCACAATTAATATAAAAACATGGAGAGAGGTAAAAATATTCACCTGGAAATGAAGAAACAAACTAGAGAACACTTTAATAATGTCAATGAAATTTAAAACATTGCCTTAAAAATATGTTTTTAAAGTCAGCTACAAGCAGAACTCTGGTTTTTAGGAATTTGATAATGCACTGGCTATGGTTTTCTCAGTCTCAATGTATCTGTGTAAGTTTTCTCCAGGTCCTCCAGTTTCCCCCGACAGTTCACAGATGCATAATATTTGATCGTAGTTGTGAAGGTGAGCACCAAGAGTTGTGTCCCTGCGCTCTGTGTTAGCTTTGTGATGGACTGGCAAGCTGTTCCCCACCTCTCGCATCATACTACAAGCTTGGTTAGCCACCCCAGACCCCAGCAACACTTATCACCAGTGTGGTGCTGTGCTTTAGCCTATCTTCCTCAAAGTTCAACCTGTTTTGTATTTAGAGATGATCTTCTGTACGTCTTGGTTGTAAAGAGTAGTTATTTAACCTTTGGCATAAGCAAAATCATTTTCACTCAGAAAACAGCAGCTCTCTTTTTCAGTCTGTTCTCTCTGAACCTTAGACATGCTTGTCCAAAGCAATCTCAGCAGATCAGCAGTTTCTGAAATACTCAGATCGGACCACCTGGCAACAACAATCAAGTTACATTCAAAATCACCTAAATTACCTTTTTCCCAATTTTAGCATTAGAATCAGACTAATTTATTACAAGTGACTGGCCAGCACATCATGGAATGGGTGGGAGGTATTGTGCAGCATTGTCCTTAACTTAAGACAGTATCCATCTATCCAACACCACCTTCAGAGAGCCCAGTTCCATCCTCACAACATTACTAGCCTAGCAAATCAGTTTATTGCTGTGCAATTGGCTCACTAGCTATTTAGATTAGCAAGCAGCTAATCTTGCTGTAACTTATAAAGTTCACATTTAACATGTTGACAATTTCTGTTTGTAAAAGCTGTGCATTGTGACAGTGTAGATGGAGTTGTAGAGCCATAAGAAAGAAATGCATTAAGTGAATTAAATGCATTTCTCCGTAAAATGCCACCATTCATCTATCCAGCCATTTTCTGACATTTATCCAGGTTTAGGTTGCATTGACAGCAGTTTGAGCTGAAAAGCCCAGACTTTTCTCACCCTGGCCACCTCTTTCAGGTTATCCAAGAGGACGCCAAGATCTTTCCAAGCCAGCTGAGAGATGTAATCAGCCCAGCAAGCCCTGGGTTCGAACCAGCTCAACTGGTTCCATTCGATAAGTAGGAGCGTTCTGCATGGCCCATCACCCAGGATCAATTTACCATCGGAAACCCTACGGCAGCATAGCTCCTGGGATCACTGGAATGCACAAACCCTCCAACGTGATAAGGTGGCAGTTCTTGGAAATGCCTATAGACTTAAATTGTTTTTTCATGGCAATCTGCTGACCTACATTGACATGTATCTGCATTTATACACAGTCTTGAATAATCTCAATATTCCAAATTAAATGTTAGCCGATGACAGTGCACTCCACAGCTTGTTTTAACACAGTTGTTCTTATTGTACTGTTGCACTTTGGAGAACTTTTAATTCACCTTCACGCAAACTGAGTCAGCCCCCCCAAAATAACAAACAAACAAAACACACACACACAGCCACTTCTTTCCACTATCGATTGTCTTTCGTCAGCTCTGCATTGCATTTAAGCCACACTTTAGGCAACTAAATGGTTCAGAAAGCTCACTTCTGTGGGCTGTGGTTTTAAGTTGAAAAAAAAAATCTGACTCTGCAATCTGCTATGGCCTCGGGAGTAGGATGAGAAATATCCCAATTAATCAGTAAGGGGGGATGGGGAGAAAAATACAGCCTTGAGTCAGGTCCACTCCGTGTCCCCTTTAATCAAATCCACCACAACCTCACTTTAATCAGGGCACTTTTTTCCAAAGCTAAATACTAAAAAAAAGCCTGGAGGGCACGAGGGGCAGAGACAGTGGAAAAAACCCCTGGAGATGGTCTGTCATCAGATGAGCTTGTTACTGGAGTGGAAAATTAACCTCTTCAAAGACACCTGACACAGTAACACGTGAAACAGTAACAGGCGTGTCCATTGAGTACACATAGTACATAATGTTATATGAATGCATGCAACATATTCCCAGTTAAGAATCAACAATCTGTACAAGTGTGGTTTTTGTTGCCTTTAAGCTTTTTGTGATTGACCCCCAAATATTCCATGATACAATAACTCTCATTCAGTTATTACAAAAAAAAAAAGATAGAGCCACGTAAACTGTTAATTAGCTGATATCTTGTTCAGTTTGCGTATATGTAGTTTCCATCAATGGCGAAACCTTTTCTTTCGAGGAATTTTGAAAACCCGAATCAAAAAATAAAATATTAAGTGTTCAGATACTCAAGTCTTTGATTTTCTGTAAGGCTCAATCTTATTGATGAAAGCTCGAGCTCTGGCTATCGGCTCTTCGTAGCGAGTGCTCTCTCTGTCCCTATCTCTCTATCCTACACACCCACATGGACACACACTTGCCACCAGTGTCCTCATTAGGGCTTCCTGCTATTTCAGCACTTTGCATCCTGTCTGGTTTCAGCACAGCCAATTTAAATGATTTGAGTGTAGATGTGAATCATTTATGTAAACCATTGCAGGATTTTCCACGTAATGAAAAAGTTTATCAAACTTTTCTTGATTCTGTTTCCTGCTTCTGTGTCTTCAAATAAATGTGATACTAAACTTCTGCTGTGAGAAGACTTCAAAGCTATAACTGATACTTTAAGCATAATGAATAGTCCCATCAGGCTTTGTCATCTCTTGTGATGTCGATGATGATGCCTAGCATTGGGGGTGATATGATCCAACCACATGGGTCCTAGTAATAGGAAAAAAACAAAAACAAGGCCTTAGGCACATAAGCTTAAAGACTGGTGAGTGACCCCATGGCAACCTCCTGTCACTTAGCAAAATCATGTATTCACCAACCAGTTGGCCAAAGTGGTTGTTGGAGCTTGTTGCCAACTAACATGAGAAGCTGATTGTGAAAAACGTGCTGGACAAAAATCTCCATGTAATTAACTTAGTCATTGGCAAGATTCTTTGGTGGCCTGTACCACCTTCTCACCAAGTAGTAGTGAAACTTCAAAAAGTAAAGTAAAAAGTAGAGTTCAAAACACAAATGGAGGACATTCACCTTTGTGAAGTTGTAGCTTAGTTCTGAAATCAACACCTTTGAAAATGTGCAACCTTTACTTTGAAGGCCAGTAGTCTCTTTTTCTGGTTTGCAGTTGAATTAAATTGAATTCAACTCAATTCAGTTTATTTATACTGTATATCCCCAAATCAGAACAACAGTCACCTCAAGGCATACTGTAAGGTACAGACCCTACAATAATACCGCAAAACCACAACAATCAGACGATCCCCTATTCGCAAACACTTTGACAACAGTGGGAAGGAAAAACTCCCTTTTAACAGGAAGAAACCTCCAGCAGAACCACACTCAGGGTAAGGCAGCCGCCTGCCACAACCAATTGGAGGTAAGAGGAGGAAGACAGGACAAAAGACATGAGGGCAAGTATACATCTTCTATGCAAAATGACCACAGCAACCTGCTAGCAAGTAATCACTTGGTGGTTGTCAGTGAAGCACCATATACCACTTTGCATCTAGAGACTTCCAACACCCTCCAGCAGGAACTTGCCAGCTGGTCAGGGAATACACTTGTTTTGTGTCACTTACCAGTTCCCAGGCTTGCGTCACTTGGGCTTTAGTGATCAGCTTAACAGAAAGCCGGCAATCTTCACTACCACTTGCTAACCAGTTTGGGAATACAAATTTTATAATACACACTAAAAACTGCTGGTTCTATCACTTTTAATTTGAAATGTACATGAAAAACCTCAATTTTCTAAGAGTTATACTTCACTGTCAAAAAGATGTCTGGACGAGAGGTTCCCTGTACTTTTTAGACTTTTTAGACTTCTGAATTTCTCTGCTTTAAAGAAACTATTGCTATTGCTCTGTCATCCCCCCCCCTTCTCTCTACTGCAATATGAAACTCTGCCCAATTTTAAGATGTTTTTATTAATGTTTATACAAACATCTGGTCATTTATGCTCATATATGTTAGTCTACAAGTACAATTTCCCTCAGGATGAATAAAGTATTATCAATCAATCAACACATTGCAAACAAACCAACAACTAGGTGACATTAAAACCTGCCACACCTGACACTTTTAATTTTTTTTATTCATAAATTTGTCTTAATAAAATTTAAGCATGTATTATATTTTAATCTCAACATATATGCTGTAAAAGTGTGAACATCGGTCACAACTGTACAGTATGTGGACTAACACACTGGTGAAGCTAGTCAAGTATCCCTATGAGGAACAGCAGCATTTACTGTAAGATTTCTGAATTGTCTTCATTTTCAGCCACAGAGGGTGGATCTCAATGATGACTCACACGCTGCATACACAAAAAAAATAATCCGATAATATAGGCAGACAACCAGATAATTTCATCTATACCCTACTTGTCATAAAAAATGTGTGTCCTGTGCGTCTGTGTAAAAATCCGCCTGTCATTATGGATTCTCTGTGTTGACATGTGTGATACAGTAAATTTGCAGAGTGTAGCTTTAATTTCGTCTTCCTGTTGTGAACATGTCACACAGGTTTTTCTGACGCTGTTTGGGTCTCTGTCGGAGACTGTGTGAGAGTATGTGTATGATGGGGCTTGTTTAATCTGATGAAGCAAATTATGTTTGACATTAATGAAATGTTTAATGAAGCCACGGCCAGAGGGCCGCTGCAGGGAGCCACTTGCATATAAGCACACACCTATGTGCACGAATACAAGTGTTTGCATGCATAACAATACAAAAACGGGCATGTTCTTACATCCATATGCACATTTACAAACAAAGTGAATGCATGTGCGGACGTGCATGTGCATGCACTTGTGTTAAATTTAACAGAGGGACACACTGAGGTGTTGTAAAAGGTCCAATGAATCTAACTTTAATTTCACCTATACATCGCCACGATGATGTCAGGTGAGCATCATCGTGGCTCAAGAGTTGGGAGTTCGCCTTGTAACCGGAAGGTTGCCGGTTCAAGCCCCAGCTTGGACAATCTCGGTCGTTGTGTCCTTGGGCAAGACACTTCACCCTTTGCCTGCTGGTAGTGGTCAGAGGGCCCGGTGGCGCCAGTGTCCGGCAGCCTCGCCTCTGTCAGTGCGCCCCAGGGTGGCTGTGACTACAATGTAGTTTGCCATCACCATTGTGTGAATGTGTGTGTGGATGGCTGGATGTGTAAAGAGCTTTAGGGTTCTTAGGGACTAGTAAAGCGCTATACAAATACAGGCCATTTATACCTCCATCTTGGGACCATCCCTCTGAGAAAAACAACAGCATTTGTTGTTTGTTCATGAACTATGATCAAACAATGTCACCCCTGCTAACATATTTACATTACTTGGGGATATTGGACTTAAAAGCAAAGTTATTTTACTAATATTTACTTACTTCGGCAAAAAATGCAGTTAATACAGTTAAGTCATGTTCTGCTTTACTACAATTTTTTTTTTAATAGGTGTCAAGTTGTCAAGCATACAGGTTACAGTCTGTTGTGTAAAATCTACAAACAAGAAAACTCTGTAAGATTTTAAGCAAGATTAGGTATGCACAAAGGGAGTTGCAGTATGGTCAGTAGACCCTTTATTTACACATAGCGGGAAAGGTCTGAAGTTTAGCTTTTTCTGGTTCCTGTGAAAATGTTACTTTTTAGAACATTCAAAATATTTTAAGCAAAATCAGTGCAACAATGGATAATTATTAACATAAGCTGACGCACTGTAACAATTGTAGGGCCTGTGTACACCTTCAAAAGACTTTTCAGTGTTTTGTAATGTTATTTTGATGGCTATTCTTACTCTGCAATCTGCAGATATAGAGCATGTGCCTCGTTTTCTCATACTGCCCTTTCTTCTGTTTCTTTTTCTATATTTTTCTCTTTGTGTTTCTCGCTTTTCTATTCATGATTTCAGCCTGTCTCATTTGAATATGTTCTGTTAGCTTGTTATATTTATCACCATTTTAACCTTTCACACTGCCTGGGTTTGCAGGTTAGAGTTCTGTGATTTGCAAAGACCTGAACAGCTGGAGAGCAGCCAGGGCTCCCTAGGCAAACCACCTTTATTTTTTCTGAGTCACAAGCCTGTAGAATAGGTCCTCAAGGTCACAGTGCTGCTGGGCTTTTATTCTGCTGAGTTTTATTCATTTCGGTTGTCTAATTAGGCGCTGTTTACACTGGACTGCCAGAACACGTGAATGGAATTAGCCATGTATCACAACAGAGAGCTCAGAAAACACCACAAAGAGAATTAGTCACAGGTTCTAATGACTATGGCTAGTTTTTACTTTTGCATTCTTAAATCAACTCTATGCTCTTGATTTAAGAGTTTGCTTTTTCAAATTGAACTATTCTTTACCTACTTGGTGAGATATGCATAGGAAGTAACAGTACTGAATGGGCCAGTCATAGCAGTCCACTGACATGTAGTTACATTTTTTAGGAAGGTGTTTCCAATTTGACTTAAGTTGTGGTGTAGATTTAACACAGAGGCATAATGTAACCGATCACGTTGAAATTGATCTTTAAAGCATTATTATTGAGTTAAGTAAAAATAAAAGTGTTTTATATATATTTTGTACTCTAAACAAGCTAAGAGAAGAGAAAGTTACCTTTTTGGCTATTCAAATTCAACCAGACTATTCAAAACAAATTACTATTGTTATTCATTTTGATTCAGCAAAAGCTTCTGGTCTGTTTTTAGGCCAGGCTATAACACAGATGATGTGCCCCATCGCTAGAATCCTCAAGTGTGTCAAATCCACCCTTTACAAAATTCCACATTTACATATCCAAGAGTAACTTCCAACGATTGCAATAAATACTTTCCAGCACCAGCTGAGGCAAAAATCTTTGATGGCAGTGAGGAAGGGTTAGAGGTAGAAGACAGAAGGAAAAATATGCATAAAATTTCGTTAACAAAAACATCAGACAATGTACGACAATGTGATCTATTATCTATTTTCAAATAAAATAAAGCTGTTGCTTTTCCTCTGCTCTCGCCTTTTAAATCAGCTGCACCGTCTTTCAGTGCTAATCTTTCTCTTTTATTGTTCCGCTCCATTAATCAATGAAAGTTGAACTCAAAAACGCCACTTGGAGTTGCACAGCTTTTTTTCCCCTAATCCTATTTATTGATTGGTTTTAGCGCATCACATGATTAGATGCATGCGTTAGCAATCGTGAGCCATTGTGTTGATGACAACGACGCAGTGGTTATTTTTAGTTATTTTTAACCATTGTTGCATGCAAGCGACACTTTGCAAGTGAGTCACAAAGCAGAAGGTGTTTTAGCAGCTCAGAATGTGTTTCGAGTTTTGCACAAAGGATGAAATAATAATCTGGAAATCGTGCTAAGCTAGTTCATCAACTCCTGAATGCTGTTCCAAAAGTGACTGGTTTAATCAATAAGCACTGTGGATTATTATTATATAGGGGTCTCTTCTTGTCACTGTCTTGTAGCCAGGATTTTGTAATCACATGTGGTCTCTACGGAGGAAAGGGCCATGTGTGTGTGTGTGTGCGCACGTGCAAGCAACGCAAAAAAACATAAAAAACTGTTGCTCATCTGCTGTTTAGGAGCAGTCTGATGGTATTATGCAACCACTACTACATCTTAGATCTAAATTTGCTCGACACATTCCTGCCGTTTGTTTCTCCTTTAAATGAGTTTTCATATTTGTTATTGGGTTAAGTTTCGTGCCTCATCATATTCTCGCACAGTTAATGGAGTTACACAGCAAAAATGGATTTCCCATCATTAGGAACAAGGATATTGAGAGGAGGGAGTATTTTATGAGCAAAAGCTTCTTCTGTGCAATCAGGACGGTTTGAAGAGCACTACACATTATTGCTTCACTGAATAAAACTCATCAATCATGATGCATAAATGATAATAGATGATAACAATTTAAGAGGCCTCACGGCTGTTTTCACAAAGCAGAGTGCAACGTATGATTATAGGTGTGCACTGCTAGCTTGAATCAGGTATCAAGTATGTAAAATATAGCCCAGTCGCTGTATCTTTTCACAGCTTCTCCTTTTAGGAGTCAACACAGTGGATTATCCTCCTCTTTAACACCAACCCTCTGAACATCCTCAGTGTTGTTAATATATTCATTAATATTAGCTGTTTGCCAGTATTTCAGTATTGGCTTGTATAACATCTGATAAAAATTTTAAAAGTAAAGAATAAATGTGACAACATCCATCCGCTATGGTACAAGGGTTAATGTTGCATAGTTTGTCCATCAGAGGGCACTCTGCAACTTCCCTGTGTTATAAAATCTTTGGCACAATGACAAAAAAAGGGTATAGAATTTATCTTACGGTAATCTTATCAACATAAACTCTCAAATCTTGTATAACCATGACCTGGATGACTAAGAATCTTCACAAGAAAAACTCACATCTCTGTGTCACTGTACGACTTTGACGCACACTCGCACAAAACAGCAAGCACCATCCAAAGACAATGAGTGTGAAGTGACAGGCAGTAAGAATGTGCTGGGAGAGCACAAAAAAGAGCGAGCGAGATAGCAAAGCGTGGCGGTAGAAGAAGAAAGATAAGACGAGCAGAACAAAAAGTAGTAAAATGCATGCAGAGAGAAGTCATTAATCTGGGATGCCCGCTCCTCTCTTGTTCTAAATTGCCTGCTATTTATAGGCTTTCTTCAGAACTGCACCCAGGCGTCTGGGATGTTCTCATTGGTCCAGAAAGAGGTCAAAGGTCAAGTGATTTAACTCCAATCACAGACTCTGTGTCCCCTCTGCATGAGTGTGTGTGTGTGTGTGTGTGTGTGTGTGTGTGTGTGTGTGTGTGTGTGTGTGTGTGTGTGTGTGTGTGTGTGTGTGT
>NW_005187533.1:1090339-1100506 GCF_000239375.1 Pundamilia nyererei | reverse complement strand
TATGAATGTTGGTCTCTGGCGGCTTCATTATCCAAGCTGGAGAATCATACACTGAGGCAACAGAATCACCTTTTAATGGGACTTTTTTCAGCAAAATGGAAAAGAATGAGATGAGGCAATACACACAAACATGCCGAGGTGAAATAAGATATTTGCAATCAGCAATAATGTGATATTCAACAAAGAGTGAGTATACTCTGAGGAACCAACTAGTGGATGGTGGAAATTCATTTTTTCGACAACTTTAGCCCCAAACTGGACAGGAATTGAGAGGACTTTGGGACATTGAAAGAAATCAGAAGCTTTAAATCTTCCAGATTTCTGTTTTTGGAACACTTTCTAAAAGCCTTTGTGGACAAATGGTAAATTAACAGCTGATTAAATTATAATTAATTGTGTTCCCTAAATGGAAATCCTCACGGAAGCTCAAAAAGTTTCCATCTCCCTCATCAGTGTCATGGCTCAGTTCCACGTCGAGCTCAGGCTGCCACTATCCTGCAGGGACAGCCGTTGTCACGATAACCAGAGTGCATGTGACAGCCAATCAGATGAAAACCCCCGGCCCACGTCAGGTCCCATGATGTCTCCTTTTTGCTCGCAATAAATTGTTCCTGAGTGTGTGTTTGTTGGGTAGCAATATGCCTGCTAGCTGTGGTGTCCATCTTGGCTGTGTCATCGTATGCTGACCTGTCTATGGTGATGGTATGTGACACCGCTCTGCCCTCTGCATGTGTCTGTATGTCTTCTGTGCTTTCTCTGACAGTTTTATATTTCACGTGCATTAAATTGTCATGGTGCATGGTTCTCAAGATTTGAATGTGTGTGTGTGTCGTATGTGTGTGTGTCTGTGTATTTTCCCATTCCTGCAGGACCCATGGATACTGGCTGTCTCTTTGCCTTGTGTATGTTAGTGATTATGTGGATGATAGTACTGCTTTAATTGCATCTATGGAAGTGTATAATGACAGCATGACCAACATGTACTAAGAATTATTGTTTTCATCCATGTTCACATGTGAGTGTGTGAGCGTGTGCATGTAGCAACACATGCATATGTGTGTGTACTGTGCCTGTGGGAGGGATTCTTCTTTACATGATGCAGAAAGTTTGCTCCTTATTTGACCTCAAAGACTGCCAGGCGAAAACTAGGACACCACAGGAAGTACACATTAGCACAGACACACACACACGCATACACACAGAGTCAGCAGATTCTTATTAACCCACCCAAGCACACTGAAATATGTTTTCTAAATGTTTTATGTTGTTCATATGGTTAATAAGTGATGTTTGATGCTTGCTGTCAAGGTTTCAGTTGCTTGGTGTTCACATGTAAAAGAAATCTTATTATGATGTAAAAGTCTGCGCACTTTTAAGGCTCCTCACTGAAACTTAATGTTACATGTTCCCCATGCAAGAGGTCAGAAATGAGATTTCTTGAGGAACGCTAGCAGCGGCATTTGGCTGCTATATAAATCCACACCAAGTTCCCTCCATTTAATCCTGTCCCCTGCCACATACTGAGCTTGCCCCCAGGTGTAGCCCATCTCCTGTAGCTGCACTTAAAGCATCACCATTACTCAACCAGCTGCAGTACTCCACCATTCCAACAGCCCCACTAACCAGCATCTTTACACCCTATAGGAAGAGTAAGGCACACCAGCCACTCTTCTTGCATCCATCATCAGCTGTATATATAAATATAAGATGCAGATAAGATATTCACTTGTCATACTTAGAAGCTACGTCCATCTTTTATTTACAGTTGATGAGTCCACTGTGTTGAAAACATATAAAGAACGGGAAAACCTGTAAAAGCTAAATATCAATGACATCAGTAATTTGACTTTATAAAGAACAAAAACACCAGACTATCCTGATGTGTGTAGAGGTATGTATTTATATTGTCCTACTGCTATTTATTTAATACATAAACAAAAATAACAACATAACATTTGTTCAGCAGCTGGAACTTGAAACTTGTCTATTGGCATGACTGCTGCTCGAGATATCTTTATTAAAAAGAGGTGAAAAAGTCAGATGATATGAACTAAGTTAGTAAATCTGTTCCAGCAGCAAAGCTCCCTTTATTCTAAACTCAGCTCCCACAGTCCAAAGACACGTTGTTAGTGGCGTCTGTGATTCTAAAGTGGCAGTGGGTGTGAAAGGTCTGTCTGTCTGTCTCTCTCTGTGACAGACTGGCAGCCTGTCCAGGGTGTAGCCTGGCTCTCACCCTACGGCAGCAGGAAGAAAGTGGATGGATGGATATTTGGGATATAAAATTAAAATTGCAATCATTAATACAGGAAGCTTTGAAGATTTGTCTTTTGCTGCTTAAATTAATTGCTGTAAAATCTTAAAACATCTGTTAGGTGTGACTTCAGTTTTACGGTTATGTGTAAACAGCTGTGCAAGGAGACTGAAGATGTTCTGGGGGGAAGAGTACTGTCTAAAGATTAGGTTTACATACAAGGCCCAGCAGTCTTTCACTGCGTTAGCACAGTCCCGTGACATAAGCACACACACACCAACACACACACACACACATACACACAAAGTGAAAAGAAGTAGTTAAAAGCTAAAATCACTGCCTCTGTAGAGGCATTATGAGTGGCAAATATCATAATGTTACATATTCCAAATATACAGGTGAGATTTTTGTTGGTGGGATATGAGATTCTGATACACAATAGAAAGTACCTTGTGTACTGATCGTGCTTATATGTCGCATTTTCATCTTGTAACTTGACAATATCTTCTGCTGTGCTTCCTAGATATGGGGATCTTCACAAACCAAGTCAATGTTAGTCTATCCTTTGTGGAAGCCGTTTCTGAATGCCCTCATTGTGCAGCCCACACACAAGCCTGTCACTTGTGCATCTGACAGCTTCTCCCCTCACTGACAATGCTCCACTAATCTAAGGAGCTCTGCCACGTGCTCGGGTATAGATTCAATCTTTGATTCATTCCTTGTGTGAAACCTGACACGTTCCACTATCACTGGTATCAGATATAAATGCGTCTTTAGTATTTCCTTGATCTCATCAAAACTGTTATCAGCTGGTTTGGTTGGGGCAATGAGACTGCAGAGTAAAATGTAAGTGTTAGCAACTATAACACTGAGTAACACAACAACTTGACTGTCATCCTTTAATTTGCTTGGCAAACAATACTGCTCACCTTTTTTTCTTTACTCTGCTGTCACTATCAGCGCTGCCCAGCTTTTTAGATAGTTTTGCTTATGCAGAATATCATTTTTTACCCTTGGCTTTTGTTTAAAATACACATATTTTCACTTCCTGTTACATTCAGTTTGTTTATCGGTGTAGCATGTGGAGTCCCTGTTCTCCTTACTCCTCACTCATCCTTTTTAATGTTTTCCTTGTACGTTTATATGTCCTCCCTGTTTCGAGTGCGTATTAAAGTCATACAGGTAAGTTAGCAGTTAGTGATATGTTAGGAAAGTTATGCTAACCATTGTATAAGTAAAGAAAGAGTATTTGCTTTTTCAATTCATTTCATTCATTCTCATAAGTACATCACAACATATATCTACTCTTGTATAGTTATGCATGGGGCCTTGCATTACTTTTTTCTTGTCTGGTAAGAGCTAAGCGCTCTGTTCTTTGAAGCAAGCATTACTAACACCATTTTCCAAAAGCATACCACCACCACACCTGATCCTAACTGTCACTCCTCCAAAATCCCAACTGCACTGTACGCTGACTGGCTGACAAGTGGGCCAGAACAGTGCAGGGGGTGACGGCAGAGTTCACCAGGAATAGCAGAAGCAGAACAAACAAAAACATTAAAGATAAAAATAAAAAATAAAAAAAACAATACAGGTTTCTAACATTTGATTAGACTTCAGCTATTCACTTCACTCTTCTCTGAAAGACCACAGTATGATTTTACAAGTTTTGACACTCCCCCCATCCAATAACAGACATTCTCTGCAGGTAGATGGCCAGTCTGAAACTGCCCACAGATGCTAATGCACCAGCGTTGTTAAACCATAATTTACCTGTAAGTCTTTGCTATAAACCAACCAATATTTTCATGTGACTTTTAAGGCTTGAGTCTAAATGTAATTTCTGTATGTCCTTATGTTGGAGGTTAGAGCTGATAAATGTTATCCTACAAGGTGCGTGCTAGTCAGGTATATGTAAGTTTTATCATTCAGCAATGTTACTTTGTTTCCTTGCATATGATTTTTCATCGTGATCCACTTCAATTTGTTGCTTTAATCTCAAAAGGTGGTGTTGCATAACAGGATTCTGAAAACTCTGATGTTAAAAGTGAAGAAATAAAGGGTTTCTTTCTACTGAAATGCTTAAGGACTTCAAAATTATAATGTAAAAAGAAAGTTTTGTCTTTGCATTCACAGAAGTGATGTAACTGGGCAGTGGAAAGAGATCTTGAAGTTTGGATATCAGGAGATAATAATGTGAGAATCAGATGTCGTTTTAGCAGGTAAATATACAGTATAATTGGCTAAGAATAAGAACTTTATCCATAAAGCTTACAATATAGATTTCTATCTTTTCTTCCTATCCTTTGTCCTCTTCTTGTCACTTTTTTCTTTTTTCCCCCCCCATCTTCCCTCTGCAATCTTCACCTTATACTGAGCTTTCTCTCTCCTTCAAAGACCAAACACAATAATAAAATGTGTGGAACACAAAATCTTAATGTGTGTACTCACACACACTGCTTTAGGAGGAACAGCAAAGACTGCTTAAGTCATTCTGCCCTCTTCACTATCTCCTCTTAAGCTTTTATGTTATTATCTAGCTTCTGCTGCAGAGCTTTTCTTACCTCATGTTCCTTAATTTTCTCAGTGTATGTATATGTGGTGTGTGTGAGTGTTTGGTGTGTGGATCACAACTTGCATGTGCTTTTTGCTATACTCTTCAATTTCATATTTCAGTTTTTTTCAAATTTAGCTTTTTATTTTTTTCACAAAAGGCTAACTAGCAAGAAAATTCAACAATATTACGTAACACCGAAAAATCTCTGTGAGGCTATACGGTGATTGGGCGCATGTTCCCATATTGATTGCTGCTGTTGTAGTTGTTGTCGATGCTGTTTTAGCTTTCATTTGGAAAGAACCTTCTGGGGATGGTGAGCTGGATTAAATATTCATGAAAGCAAAGAAAGGAAACATCAAACTCTACAGGCCTACTTCTACCACCACGGTGTTCACACAAACGTACTGTTGTTCAGAAACAGAGAAAGAAAAGTAAAGGATCCTTAAATATATGTGTGTTAGCCATGTTTTAACCCCTATAAGTGAGGTGAAATGTCTCAGATATATTAATCATGTAGTGATTGGTTTCTAAGGACGGTTTCCAATGGGAACGTTTTTTACTCATCAGAACTACTGAACTCAATCACTGCTTCCTCCACTGTGTATTATCTGTCAAGAAACCCAGCGTGACCTTTTGTTTTCCAAGCCAATCTGCTCAGGGAGCCTGACAAAATGAGGCATTTACATGTAACATTTACCTTTGAAAGCTTGCTTCCTGAAATATTAAGGCAAGATCTTGTCAAACAAGGATGTTGCATTAACATTCTTAACAGAGCCATCTTACGCCGCTGCAGCCCACCGGTACTGCTTTTTCAAAGTACTGTACGGAACGAGTAAAAATGGACCGCCAAATGATTCCCCGTGGCACCTGAAGAGCTTCATTTCAGAACTAAGACACAGGCCAAAAACAGGGTGGAAAAACACTCAGAAGAGGGGTTTAAATTATTTGTAAGATTTACAAAATTAAACAGAAAACAGTAACAGTGTGAAACTCAAGTAGTTAGCAAAGTAAATCCAGCAGAAAAGGGGGGTAAAGACAATATAATGAGAGAAAATGCATGCTTGGTTTGTACAGGCTCATTATAACATACTGTGTAGTGTTATTAATGTCATGTTTCAGACTGATGGCCATCCTCTTTGCCTTATCTGTCTTTTCCTTTGAATCAGCAGCTGTCAGTGCTTCTTCTGTGTGTTGTTATCTTCTTAGTTCCACTGGCTGAAATAAGAGCTGCAAGGCTCTGTGATAAATGCACCTGTGGAGGAACATAATACTGTATATAGCCTCGGTCTCACTACTGGATAATCTGTCCCTTTTTCTTTTCCACATGTGGATGTAATTCATTATCACCAGTTATGTTCGGTTTGTGTTGTACACACAGCCGTGCCAGTCACACGTAATCTTAAACTGGCAAGTCATAAACGGTTTCTCCAGCAAGACAGGAGTGTTTCTTATGCATTTGTCTGTCCCTTTGACTTTGTGTCTGATTATTGTTTAGGTTCTGTTGATTTTATAGCAAGATTATGAGAAAACTACCAAATCCATGACACTTGGTAAGGAGTTATGCAAAGAAAGAATCCATTAAAGCTTGCATTGCTTTGACTTGCTTTAGTGGAGAATGAGCTCTCTGAGCACTCTCCATTTGTGATTATTTATTGGCCCGTCTGACAGCGAGATTAGGCAAAAACTATTCCATGAAACATGGTGGAATAATGAAGCCTGAGCAACAGGAGAAATTTTTCAATTTTAAGGCAGATCCACATCATTTGCTTTGAAATTCTGGCACATAGCATTAGCCTTGGCCCCCTTTTATCATTAATCTCAGTATGTGGAGGGAAAGTAGAATACATAAGTAGAAATATGTTTGCTACATCCATCCATTTCCATAACCGCATATCTATTTCCGGGTGACAGTGAGGCTGAAGACTAACCCAGCTGTCATTGTGTCATGGTTCCTGGGTTGTTGACTCTTGGATTGTTAAGGTGTTTTGTATTATCTGATATGTTCTGCATTGTTTAGATTTATTCATTTTGGGGATTGTGTGATTCTAATATTCATTTTTGAGTATTAATTTGTTTACCCAACTCGTTGAGTTTCGTTCCCCTTTCTGTCCCGTTTTTCTTGGTTGCTTCTGTGTGTCCTCCCCACCATCCCCAGTGTGTAGTCAGTTGTGTATGGTTTCTGTCTCTAGCTTGTCTCCATGTCTTATTTTGGGTTCTAATCCTGCCTCCCTCACACATGACAACTCATCACTTTATCAATGGTGTAACAAACATGAAAACTATGCAGATCTAATCCATTACCTATGTAAAAATAAATAAACACTATTTAGACAACTGGCAATTTAGCCATGGTCCCTTTTGAAGCTCTTGTATAAGCTATAAGCCATTCAACTTTTACATGTAAAAGAAATGTGTGGTTTAATTTCAGTAAGATCCAATACAGCCTAGAGCGTACACCTGCTCATTTTTTCCCCTTAGAGTTGTGAGTAAAGATTTAGAAGTTGAATCTAGGCCTTGATTTATTTGAGGGAAATAAATCAAACATACAGTCTTGCTCTTAAGTTCTGGGTTATGATGTAGTCTTTTGAGAGGTAGACTTTTTTCAGGGTTTCATGGATTTTGCATCAGGACCGAATTTCATGACAAAAAAAATTGCTATGGACCCATCTAGTCACTGAAACATTCATTTCTGTGTGACTTTATCAGTCTCTGTCACTTTGGAATGGTTGCAAAGATAAAGCTTCTTCTCTTTAAAAAGAACACGGGAGCAGGTTGCATCTGAACAAACAACAAGACCTCTGGAACAATGTCCTTTGGTCAGATGAGACCATAATTGAGATGTTTGGCCATAATGCACAGTACCATGTTAGGAGAAAACCAAACACAGCATATTGGTACAAACACCGTCAGAGGGTGGTGGAGGGTCAATGATTTGGGCTTGTTTTGCAGCCACAGGACCTGGTAACCTTATGGTCATTGAGTTGATCATGAACTCTTGTGTTTACCAAACTATTCTAAATCAAATGTGAGGCCATCTGTCAATTTTGGCCTAAACCTTGGCCCAAAGTGGGCCATGCAAAAGGACAATGATCCTAAACACAGCAGCAAATCTACAATAGAGCAGTTGAAAAAAAAATCAAGTTGTTGCAATGACCAAGTCAAAGTTCAGAACTCAACCGACTGTAATGCTGTAGCAGGACCTTAGGAAAGCTGTGCAAAAACCTGTCCACAAACCTCAATGAACTCCAGCAATGTTGTAAAGAGTGGGCCAAAATCCCACCATAATGATGCGAGAGATTGATAAAATCATACATCAACTTCTTGCTGCTAAAAACTATTAAGTCATGGGATGTACTTAGTTTTTCACACAATGCTTCTGTTGTAGATGTTCTATTTATTTAATTTTTTTAACTCGTTATGAACCAGATAATTTTGTTATGTTCTCATTCCTAAACCATCAGCACACAAAAACATACCTCTCTTTCTTGTGCAGTAGATTGGTATGACCCCCAATGCTGCATGACTATGTAGAGCAGGTAACAAATGTGTGTGAGTTACCTATCCTCATTCCTAATTATGAATATTGTTTTTATTACAGCCTAATGCTGTAGCAGTGAATTAACTACAGCAATGAAAATCACATTTGTACTGCCAACAACCCATATGACTCACTGGGTGGCTGTGAAAACGTGTAAAAAATTCAGAGTCCCGATGCATGCTCAGGAAAATGACAATTACCTATTTTACACACTCACCAGCGTACATTAACACATGTGCAAAAATAACATTAATCACCTCCCTACACTCTGATTGCTTTTTGCAGATCAGATAACAGATGATGATTTTTCATTTGTTCCAGGGTTTGAATGGTGGGGATCAACAATAACAGGGCAAAAAGAAATTAAAATTAAAATTAATTAGACATGACTTCTTCACTAAACTGAAGAAAAAAAAATCTATTGACAGAATAATAACCCTAACTTCAAATTAGTACGTAAATTTGCCCAGGTGGTGTGTGTATGTGTGCATTTTCACCATTTAACTGTTTGACAATTGACAGGAAAGAATGGAGAGAGTTTGGGGAGTGGTACCATGAAAATGGCATGGAGTGGACTAGAAACCAGACTCCTGCATGACTCCTTGATATGGGTTGCATGCTTAACAAAGTCAGTTACTATATCACCCACTTGCGTGTATAACTGAGAGATTCTATAGACAGGTTGTGTTGACAATGTTGTGTTTTAAATGGTCCTTCAAATTAATTAGTTTCCACATCTCCTAAGATGTGTGCATAAGACGGCTGGTGATCAAATCAGCTAGCCCCTCCGGCCTAAAAGAGACAGAGAGATAACAGTGAGATAGGAACTGTAAAACAACATCCATAAAAGATTGATGTGCTCCTAATTTAGCTGCCAGCAGCTCCTCTGGCTGCTCTAAACCAATTTCTGACTGCACATACAAAAGGCAGATGCACAAAAAGTCACGTTCATAGACCATTTTTAAGCTCTTAATAACAAAGAGAATTAGTCTGTGGAAATATAAAAGGGATTAACGGGTAAAGGGTGCAGTAACGTTATGGATTTTTAGGTGTTTGTTTTGTTCTTTTTTCAGCTGATTGTGAGTGCTAGCCTACAGGAAGCTAGCTAGTTGTCACATGCTAACCATGTATAAGCAGCAAAATATAATAGACTATTCAAGACACATTTAAAGTATTGTGTTTTAATACAGCTTAAGACTATAAAACGCATACCTTCACATATGTATAGTCTTTCCACTAAGCTAACTGCTAGCTGTGGTTTAATATTGTATCTCGTGGACTGGTAGCTAGCCAAAAACTAATGATTTAAGTAGGCTGTCTCAAACATGAGCTTCATGTGCTGGATTAATGTGCAGACCTAAAAAGTTTATTGCAAGTATTATACTAGATACCGTGGCATGCTAAAAGAGAAACCACATGAGAATCAGCTCGTTATCCTATTTATCATTGTTGGGGGTTTGGCTCTTACAGGCTACAACACACTTTGACATGCAGCCTGTTTGAGCTACAAAAAAACAAAAAAACAAAAAAACTATACAATTTGGTGGCATACACAGAGTGCCTTAATGATTTTGGCCCTCCACTAACTTTTTAACCTTCTAAAACAGTAATAGCACCCTGACCTTTAAAACATATGGGTAAGTCAAGATGAGAATATGAATAAATAATATGCATACATAATCTCAAACAGAAGGTGACTCAAGCGTGAAGGATTTGGTCTTGTCTTTTCTAAAAGGGTGTTTAATTCCATTTACTGCTTCAGTTTGTGTGTGTGTGTGTGTGTGTGTGTGTGTGTGTGTGTGTGTGTGTGTGTGTGTGTGT
>NW_005187533.1:1088677-1090311 GCF_000239375.1 Pundamilia nyererei | reverse complement strand
ATTGCACACAGAAAGATTTCTCAGGAAATAACCCTGAAACCTTCACAGATGGAATTTTTTATAGGATATGTTTCCTTATAATCAGCATACAAATATGCAGCAAATATGCCTTCAAGTGCTTTAATTTTTACACAGACACACACATATGCTGGTCTACACACATACATCTGGCATGCCATATCCTGTTATGCATCACCCTCTAGTGTCATTTTATTAGACTGCAGTGGAAGAAAATCAGAGTGCAGTAAGGCTATCCAACAAGGCCCTATACTACAAAACAAGTTTAATATGCCCACGGTACCGTTCCATTATATTTATTAAATATCATTTTATTTTTTTCCAATAGCAAAATCAGGAGGTATTGTTCTGGCTCCATAGGGTATTCAGGTGACAGGGCTGCTGTTGGCAGTATCTGAACAGTCACAGATAGTCCTGTCATATAATAATAGTGCTTATAGAGGAATACAATTATTATACAATCAACAATCGTTGTTTGTAGCCAAAATTTAAAAAGATAAAATACCTGCTGATCTCTAATCTAGAACAAATCCTACCCTGGAGCAGGTTAAATTCAAGTTACTTGGATAAGCTACAATCATAGTTGGCTTCATAGTTAAGGCCATATTCTTTCAATCAATGTGTTTGTATTTGTTCATAATGCAAGATTACAGATATGTCATCGGTTTAATATATCTGTGTTGATACATTTCATTTCTCTGGAAAAAGTATGAAAGTTGCAAAACTGAAAAACCTGTGAATATTTGCAACTGTGTACAACAACTTTATTTATTCGGGTATACAACAACAGTATTAGGATACTGAATGCTTCGTTTGTGGTAAGTACATTATCTGTGAGTAACTGAAAACACAGCAGATGATTTACTATTTTATTTTTTTATAATGTTGTCTCTAAAAAACACTGTTGATACCACACAGTAACCAGGCATTTTCAAGGTTATATATTTGTTTGATAATGCAGAAATAAGGGGAAGGGGTGGGCTGGGAGGGGATTTATGTGTGTTTGCATAAACAGATTCTCTTAGCTTAGCTTAGCTTAGCTTAGTGCAACCACCTGCAACAGAGACAAGCAGTTGGTTGTGTATATGTGTACAGATTGTGTTTCCATCTCCAAAACTTAAATAGCATTCACTTCTCCTAACACCTCTGAAGATCCCTTTTACATATACATCCCTTTTACATTACATATACATATACATAATACATAATATTTTTTTGATTAGAGTCGATAAAAGTAAAAAAGGTTTGCAGTTTTACAGGTGTTTAGTGCATGTACCGCAAAATGTCTTGCACCAGAGCAGATACCTTCTGCCTGCAAACATGAACCAACAAGGGAGATATTCTGTTAATTTTGCACAAAGCCACATTAATGTTTTTTAAATTGGTCATAACTGTATACTTACCAAACGAACAAGCATGCATGAAAGCATAAGTGTATTTATTTCTCAATATCTTCTGACTAATCTTTAATGTTACTGTGCATACATTCACAATAGGTGCCTAAGTATAAGATGAAGTATGCCTCACTATGTTGTGATACTGTGGTTGTCAAACCGAATAACTTGGAAAACTTTTGTAAACCTGAGGGTTCATACCAGTATGTGTGTGTGTGTGTG
>NW_005187533.1:1087505-1088600 GCF_000239375.1 Pundamilia nyererei | reverse complement strand
TGAGGTGTGTGTGTCAGTGAAACTCAGAGGGAGCTACGCTAACAAGGCTGCTGCTCTGCTGACAACTGAAAGGAACCATGGGAGAAACAAAGTGACAAAACAAACAGCAGACGGGACAATCCCCATGTGTGTCACACAGCTGACAGAAGGCTGCACATACTGCTTTAATGTTGTCAAATCAAGTTTTAAAGAGACAGATCACACTCTCAAACTGCACACCCAGGCTAACCCAACAACATTTGAACTCAGCAGAAAGAAATCCCCTCTTATATATTTGGATTCCACTAAAGATAAGGGAGACTAGCAAAGCACAGAAGATGTGGAAACCTGAGCAATATACACATATTTATACAAATGTCCACTATATAAGGTACACTTTCATAACTAATGTTATTCAGAAGGGCTTTCATCACAGTGCTGGAAACATTCTTTAGAGATTTTGGTTGATACTGACAAAATAGCATCACACACTTGGTGCAGACTTGCTGGATGCACATCCATGATATGGATCTTCACTCCACCATGTTCCCAAAGGTACTTTATTAAATTGAGATCTGATGGATTGTGAAGCCCATTCGAACACAATGAAGTCATTGTCATGTTTAAAAAACCAGTTTGAGATGATCTGAGCCTCATCAGAACATAGGTGTTTTGATAAGGGTATAGAGATGGACAGCAACTCTTCTAGGGTAGTGTCATGATTCGAGTTTTTGAGGAGAAGACAAACGACTGCATGGTCTCAGTAGATGTCAGAATAGTGATTTTTATTATACATATGTACATATGGGGAAGATGAGCATCACAAGCCTTTAAGAGCCGATCTCCCTCGAACCGTCTCTTCACAAGGGTTTTATTGCAATGATGGCGTCAAGTCACATGATAAGTATCAGTCAGTTCCGAGAACTCAGGAAGTTTCCCCTTATATGGCCTCCAGATGTTTCCACTCAGTCCAGCACTCGGAGAAAACCGTGTGTGTGTGGTGTATATCTCTATTCGTGTCTATTGTGTGTGTATGTCAAACAGAGAGCATGTCCTGAGCCGACCTCACAGTTCTCCATGAGTGTGTGCGTGTCCTACATGACTATGTAGGTGCGT
>NW_005187533.1:1067474-1076119 GCF_000239375.1 Pundamilia nyererei | reverse complement strand
GGCGATGTTCTTTTCTAATTGTGTTAAATGTCACTGTGGTTTTGAAACTTATGCATGTGATGACGCATGAGGGGTCGTCAAGAAAATATACCCTGATGTTATAAAACCATTCCTGTGTAGTTTTGGGGCGGAGATCTACAGCTGATGTTGTGCAGTGTACATCTCCCCATGCGTGTTCATTAAAATTATCGTTTGACTTAACCCAGCCGGACCAGTGTTGTTATTTTGGATTTCCTCCTGTATCCTTCCTCAATATTTGAACCCTAACAAAGTGTTGTGTGTTCAGAGATGCTCGTCTGCCTTCGTTGTACCACATAGGTATTTGAGTTACCTTTGCCTCTCTATCATTTGGAAGCAGTCTGGTCATTTTCATCTGACCTCTTGCATCAACAAGGCAATTTCATGCAGAGAACTGCTGCTCACTGGATGTTTTCCCTTTTGTGGACCATTCTCTGTAAACCCTGGAAAATTTCAGCAGTTTCTGAACCAGTCAGATCGAAAACCATGCCAAATTCAAGATCACTTAAATAACTTTTCTGATGCTTGGTTTGGACTTAAGCAGGTTGTCTTGATGATGACTGGCTGATTATATACTGGTAATTGCGACGAACAGGCCTAAAAAAAAGTTGCTGGTGAGTGTATACAATGCACAGCTGTACTCTAGTAGGTATTATTGCTTTCTTAAAAATAATCTGTACATATTATCCAAACTGGCTGGAGATTTAAAGATTTTAAACTCATTAAAATCTTCTCATCTCACAGAAAAGTCATATGAAGTCTTTTTATTGTTAAAATTGTGGAAAAATATTGCTGTTGTATCCTTTCACATTATTTTTTTGTCATCTCCTGTATGCACTGTGTCATAGGTTTTATTTGATTGACTAGTTGTCTTGTTTTTCATTTTTAATTCTTCATTTTTAACTGTATCTGGCAATGATAAAAAAAAATGATATGACAGCTACATCATTATATGTGAGTTTGAAGTTTTCTGCAGTGGGATATGAATCCTGTACGAGGCAGAAAATTGCACTCTGGTTATCTCAGCGCAGCAGCAGCAGCTGAGATGATATCTTTGAGTAAATCAGTATGCACACATAAAACAAACAATAATGAAGAAGAGGACTCCTTTCAACAAACTCACTCCCTGCAATTATCCTTCTGTTTGAATTAACATTTTAAATGAATATCAAAGGTGGAAACAAAAATATCATATTTTAGTAAATGAACTGTTTTCTGTTTGTTTTTTCTGAGCTATCAAAATGACCAGAAAGTTCATTCAAGCAGGTAATGAGAAAAATATCAAACACTGCAGGTATCTCAGTTAGAAAAGTACACGGGAAGGAGCGGATTATGATGAATAATTCGAACCTGTCTGTACATGCTGCATGGTGGTAGGTTGACTCCTTTCCAGAAAACCAGGTGTCAACCTGTGGGAAGAATTTACTGAGAACTTGTCATATAAAACAATGTGTCTAACCTGTGTGTTAGTTCAGCAGCAAAGACATGACTTTTTACCACTTGGCCAAATTAACCTGAAAATTAACCTGCCCTTCTGCATTTTCAGCTGCTTAGCTGTTTGGTAATAACAAGCAAAGAAAGACTACCATATAGACACAGTTGGCACATGACCAGTGCACTGAAGCCAAAGGGAGCAATGGCCTTAAGATCTATTTTTAAATCGTCTGTATTTCTCAAATTTTGGTGTAAAATTATTCCAAGATTGTAGCATGATTGTAAAAGAGGTAAATATTTTGGTAGTGAGGCCAATAAAATTACGTCATGATAATGTAAAATGTTAGTCTAGTTGTCAATGTAACAAAGGCACAGATAGTCTATAGGAGAATGGTGCAGCTATGCCAGGGCTAGCCCAAAATCAGAGGAGGACGCCAGCATTTAAAGTATTTGATACTTCTTGTTAGCATCTGCCAATCAGGATGCGCCTTTTAATTGTTCAGGATGCCATAAATGAACTTGAAGAGCCCGTCACTTTTACCAGTGAAAGAGATGTTCTTTGAAGGCTGAGATTTTAAATTGATCAGTTACTTTTCTGCAATGGAAAAATTCAGTACTCTGAACTTTTTTTTATTGAGGGTGTATTTAAATTAAAGTTGATTGATTTGCAAGTATAACCAAGTACAATGTTTTTGTGTGTGTGTGTCTGGCAATAGAACCTTAATCTTGTAAATAGATTTGTAAAGTAGCAATTGTGTATTTTTTTTACCTTGTATATATTGTTCACTGCAGCAGCCTAGTAGGCGTGAGAAGCCATTTTTGATGATTAAGTATTCTCCTGTTTTTTGTTAGAAAGTTAGGTTAGTGAATTGTCTTTTGGTTGGTTTTCATTTGTGTATGAAAGCATTTGGCTTCCTGGCTGAACTGATTTTTGGTAAACAGCCCAGTCCAGCCCACCAATCAGGAGATTCATCTGGTTATTGCCAGATCAATAATCACACATCTATCACAACTTCCACTTTCCCAAACCATCAAGCTCAGGTCGAGTCCAATCATCTTTCAACTTGCCACTTTCAAGCCAATCAGCCTCCACTTCACATACTTTAAATCTCACGGTTCCTCTGACTACTTCCCGCAACCCACCTCCTCTCCATCTCTGCTTCAACCCACCTGACTCAGAGCTCTATCCAAGTCTCTATCTTCATCACCATCACAAGCATCTCGACTCCGGGCGGGGTCCTGCCCTATAAACGATCTGGATCTATTTAGTCATCAGAGTCCAATCACCAGACGGCTTGTTTCAATTCTGTTTATCAATAAATTATGTTCAATTTATCCTAAAGATCTCCTCTTATTAAAATTTCACTCAGTGACATGGTCTTGGATTTAATGTGAGCAGTCACCCCTTTGTGCCTCTTGTCTGAAATTCCTTTTTAGTTTGTGAACAGACAGACATTTGGAGAATGTACGACTATGATAAAGTCTAAAAGGTTGAGCTCAGGTACAAAGCAGAGTTAATTGTGTCACTGCCTGGGGCTGGGACAGGTTTAGAAACACAGTCACGCAACCTCGAATCGCACTACAAATTCTTTATATCACCTTTTATTTAGACACATAGCTGTCACTATTCTGTACTTTAGTTTAGGCAGGAAGTTATTTGCATTCAGATTTTCCATTGTACTTTAGTAACCAAAGAGAAACACAGTGATTGAATGATTTAGTTTAGAATTTGAATTGGCAACACTGATAAAACCAGCATTTTGCTTCTATTAGTCTTAAGTCAGTTTGTGATTGTGTTTGAGCAATAAATATTCTTCCTAAAACCAACAACATCTGATATGTCTTTTCCCTTCACCCTAGTCAGTCAAAGTAGATAAGTAAAGAGGAGTGTCACAAGGAATGCAGTCCAACCAATAAAAGCCTTTAGGGTGAGGTTCACCTATTTCCAGGGAAATCGAATCATGAAGTGTGCAAAGAATAACAATACTTTTTTTTTTGGCAGTTCTGCATCGCTATCATTCCCAATTCTGGGGTGATCCAGCCATAGTGTATGAGGTGCAAGAAAATAAAATGAACAAACGCGATTTTTATTTTTTTAAATTAAGTACAGCACCTTTCCAGACATTGCTTGTGGTGTCAAAAAAAGGGAGAGCTAAATACAAAAAAAGTACAGTTAACTAATGCTGACACTGACAATACAAAGAGTCTTTCTCCATCAGTTTTGTGTGTATATATTGCTACTCTTGGTATGTCTGGATAAGACCCTGACAAACATTAAAAAAATAATCAAAGCCACGATCACATAGCCAACCGGCTTACTTGTTCCATGTGTGACAGGGCTGTAGTATACTGTAATGCAATGTATGGTAAACTGTATAGGGTCCCTTTCCTTTCATCCAAAATGTCTACCTACTTAATTTTACAGAGGTAAACTGATCCATTATCCAGACTGAAACCAGCATGGAGTGGTTCAGTGAAGGTTGTGTTCACGGTGTACAGGTGGGTAACTGTATCAGGAGAGACTTTAAAGAAGGACAAAATCCCTGCCGGCCAGTCCAGGTAAACTCCTATGATAGGACTATAAAGTGCTGCAAAGTTTATACAGGAATTGTTATGATAAAAACAACCATCATTCATCCAGCACCAAGACTTTTCATTCTTTCCCAATGAATAGTCAGAGGCAAAGTCTCCCTCCCGGTCAATGCTTTTATATGCCACTCCAACGTTAGCATGAGAACACTTAGCCTCCCAGTAATGGCGACCTGTCAGACCTTCTTCACAGAGAACCTGGAGGGTATTAAATCTGTCTGGATGATCAGGATATGGTTGCTTTTCTGGGGCATATTCTGCCATTCTGTTCTCCTTGGTTAAAATAATATTCACACCTGCTGTGTTTGGGTCAAGTGTTAGGTCACAGGCAACTGGAATCAGAGCATGCAAAAACAATTAATTACTTGTAATAGTAATATTATGTAAGTATGGTTCTTCATCTCTGGTTATTGTATCATCAAACTTTAAAAAAAAGCTAGGTTACTTAGTATTTATACATTTCCCCAAGTCCCTGTTCATACAATTGACATGCTGCGTAAACTGTTTACATTTTGCATAGTTTTTTCCTGGTTGTTATTCTTGTTGTTTTACATTAAATGTTTTAACTTTGATGCATGAGGAATGTGGATTGTATCTGATTGCCCTTATACCAGTTGAGTTAACAGATCTGGAATAAATGAAAGCCACTTTTATACAGAACATTGTCCCTTGGCCACAGAAAAAGCTCTAATTTGGATATGACTTTAAACTATAGACTATCATTGATTAAGCACAAGGCCGCATTGGACTTTACACTTTCGTGATGTAGAAAATATTATTTATAATAAATCACCATTGTTCATTTTTGTATATTCATCCTGATTTGGAAAATGTTTAGGGACTTGTAAACACTTGCAAATATAACTGCATGGATGCAAATCACATGTAGCATGTAACATTTCAGGAACAAGAAAAGGTTTTCTTACACTGTCTCAGCAGCTTCAGGTCAACCCAGCATTCTGCGTTTTGGTCCACACTGATGGGAATAATGATAAAAATCAACTTGCAATCATTATTATAATATTATCGAGTATAAAACTGTGTTTGTTATTGGTTTTCCATACTTGAGTTTTTCCAGACTGCAGCATGAATCCCTCTGTTTTTCCTTCAGCATCTGGACTATGTCATCAGTGAGATTATTAAAGCTGAGGTCCAGATCTTTGAGACTGCAGGGTTTCAAGTTTAGAGCTGAGACCAAAGAGGAGCCTCCATCGTCTGTCACTTTACAAAATGATAGCCTACAGAAAGCAAACAATGAGTGGTAGATGCTCTCATCAGTGCCAAGTTTGACTTTCTGTCATAACACAAGTGCCATTTCATAGCTTTTTCTCAGTGTCCCTTTGGACAGCACTTTGTGCCTCTCACTTTTTTTGAGTGATATCAAATGATTAGATTGCAAAAATTATTGCAAAAAAGTGTTATGCTTAAGTTCAATAAGGAAGACCTGCAGTCACACATCTGTCTGCTTCCCATGCGTTTGGTGGCTAATCTAAGCTTACGTCACTTTCACTTTCCCACGCTGTCAAGCTCATTGCGACATTACAGACTAGTCCGATCATGTTTCTGCGTACCTTCTTGAGGCCAATCAGCCTCAAATCCACGTACTTAACTGAGCAAATTTAACTGAACGTTAAATTAGCTGAATTCTGTATATCAGTAAATCATGTTCAGTTCCTTCTAATTATCTCTCATTTTTGAAATGCAACTCAACTGTACCGTATATTCAGTTTCTCTTTTTAGAAAGCATGACCTTTTGTCTGAGTTATTTTTTGTACTAACCTGAGTGTTTTTAAACCTGTCAGTGCATTGCACAGTGCCAGCACCCCCGAGTCTTGTAGGTCATTGTAGCTCAGGTCCAACTCTTTCAGGTGGGGAGGTCTGGAGCTGAGTGCTGAGGCCAGCGTTTCACAGCCTTTCTCTGTGACTTTGTTGTGAGTGAGACTGGATGAAAAATGTTGCGATACAATAATTACCAAAATATTTGAAATAAATGAAAGAAAACATTACTGTGACAATAATTCTCATTTTTCCTCATATACAGTTCTTAACACATTTATTAGACTGTGTGAGAGGTTTATGCCATAGCTGCAGTGGTAACTATATCTTTATTAAAAATTATAATCATATCTTTTTTAATGCTTGTGTAATGGTGTAATCCACCAGTATGCAAAAGCACTTTAATCAAAATGACATTTTAATGCTAATATACAATCATTGCTATTATCCATGAATTTAAAAACTACCTTATTTTATTTTTTTTCTAATTATTGTGCCATGTTACAATTATTACTTGCATTTCTGAACAGAAAAATTGTTTTAGTTATATGTCGATATTATTTATTGTTTTATGACAGGTAGTCTAATAAATTTGCCAAGTGCTGTTCAATTCAACAGCACAAGATTAGAATGACAATCTTTGTTTTTCATTCTAATCTTGTGTTGTTGAATGATAAATAAATTATATTTATGATATTTATAATAAATAAACAGATTTTTCCTAAATTGTAACACTAGAAAAAACAAGTTAAATTTCCCCACTGAGAATCTGTTCACCAGCATCACAACCATGATACTCCATGTCAAAAGTACTTAGAGTTAAAATATTTCAAACTGAGCTTTCTTCCTGTTGACTAAACTTTAATAATACCAATAATTACTTTTTAGTAAAGAATTTTACCTTAATGCCTCCAGTTTACATTTCGTGCTCATCAGCTCTGCTGACAGTTTCTTCATTTCTGAGTCTTTAAAATTTACGTAGTTCAGTTGCAGCTCTCTCAGATAACAGGTGCTGGATTTAAACGCTGCCACTAACTCTTCACAGATTTTCTCAGGCTTTGGATTTCGGTTCAGTCTTTTGTTGCAGAGAATAAAATTGGATTGTTGTTTTTATCTGGCTGAAAATTTTCAGAGCAACTGAATTTCTGACATATGAGAAAGCCAAAAAATTAGATGAAGAATAACATATAAAACGGACCTGAGCTTCTCCAGTTTCTGGGATCTTAATCCAACTGACAGCACAGAACATAGTGAGTCCCTCAGGATGTTGCCACTCAACTCCAGTTCTCTTAGATTTGAGATTACTGATTGGATGGCTGATGCCAAATCTTCAGCCTGTTGTTCTGTGAGTTCTTCACCAGAAAGACTGCAAGGGTAAAGGACAATATGTCACGGTCCGGGGCAGCGGCCGTGTGGAGAGTGGAAGGAGGACCCAAAACGCAGCGCTTATTCAGGTGTGAGGGTGATTTATTGATAATATCAAACACAAAGTGGAGATGGCAAAGAGAACTAAGGACGAACTAAACTGGGATGAACTACACAGAGGAGTGGCAAACCTGAACATGAAGGGAGAACAGCAGGGAGAACAGCAGGGAGAGCACGCAGAGGATTACACCAGGTATGAACACAGACGACGCGACGAGGAGCAGAGGAAAACACACACCATAAGTACACAGAGAGACACTGGGAAATCACACACAGGTGGGAGACACAGCTGGACCTGGTTAACCTGACGAGACAGGGGAACACTGACACCAGGGACCAATAGAGGGAGCACAAACCCAAAACCCAGTATCTAAAATCCCAAAACACAAACCATCCCAAAACAGCCATGAATAATAATGAAAGTAATAACAATAAAGAACACAAACACAAAGTCACTCAGTCATGGCCGCAGGACCATGACACAATAGGTGAAAAGATCCACATGATAACATTCACCACTATGTCAGCTATACCTGTTCACAAATCTAGTCAACCAGTCACACAGCAGCAACCCAGTGCAATTAGGCATGTAGAAACAAGATGTCCCACTGAACTTCAAACCGAGAGTCACAATGGAAAAGAAAGGTGATTTAAGTGACTGGGAATGTGTCATGTTTGTTTGACAAGACACTCAGATTCTCTGTTAGTACTAACTACTGATTTGTTAATACTACTAGAGAATCATTTAAACACCACAGTCTACCTGACCATGTCAATTCCTTTGTAACCATAGTATACACATGTGTATGGTTACAGGGGGATTGTCTGGAAACAACAGTTTCAAGCAGGAAGCCATACAAAGCTCTCTGAAGAATGTTCCCAGAACCTTGTTGAATCTATGTCATGAAGAAGTTAAGAAGACATCTGAAGTTAAAAGGTACAGCCCACTACTAGCCAGGTACACCTAACAAAGTTTCCAGTGAATATATAAGCACACTGTTCAAAAAGCACAAAATCATAATAAGAAATGACAGATCGTACAAAAAAAAGAAAGAAAAAAACCCTCAAAATGATAATTTTACCAACCTTAGAGCGTCTAGTTTACACTGAGAATATTTTAGTCTGTCAGCCAAGATTTCTGCACCTTCATAGTCCCTGCTTAGAAATGTGTTATCGACTAGGTGCAGCTCAGTTAACACAGAGTGTGGTATGCAAAGAGCTGAAGAGATCGTTTTATATTCCGAAACACTAAGATCCAAGCCTGAGATTCTGCAAGAAAAAATTGATTAAATTAAATTAATTTTTTTAAAAAGATCATTGTGCAATGTAGAGTTTTAAAGGCATGTAGATCATTTGCTAGCATATATATATATGTATATATATATATATATGTATATATATAT
>NW_005187533.1:1060853-1067399 GCF_000239375.1 Pundamilia nyererei | reverse complement strand
AATTTTTACAGTAAAAATGATATAATTTTTTCCAACTCAGCACTAGAAACCTGTGCTCAGTTAAATGGTTTTGATTAATTTTATTTATTCTATATGGGACAGTGACATGGTATGTGCACAGTTATTCCCACTAATCACCCATAGCACTGAGCACCTAATTCTAAGGCTTCAATTCCGCTGTGTTTTCTTTCTGTTTCTTTTTAAACAGCTTTTTTTATTTCACAGTGCCAGACAAAGCAGCAAAAACTGCAAAGACTCCATTGATCATAACCGTAAACTATATTTCACACTGTAGTCTTGTTATGACTCTTCTGAACTGGCATACCAATATATCAAAGTACACTGACATATGTTAGACCTACAGTTTCACTGGTGTTTGTCTGATAGATTTGCTTCACTATAGACTTACCTTGCCTTTTTGCAGTTCCTCACAGCTGGAAGAAGTCTAAATATACCTTTTCCTGATGGTCTGTATTTCTTGAGATTGAATTCATCCAGAGGTGTGTTTGACATCAGAATCAAGTCAGCCAGAGCTGAACACTCAACAGGAGAGAGCGGTGATTCAGGAAAACAATTTGGTTTCAGATACTTACGTACTGAATCATGTAGGGAATTGTCTTTCAACTCAGTCAGGCAGTGGACAAGGTTTAGACATCTTTCAGCTGAGCAGTCAAACAAATCTATTTCTAATAGACTTGACCGAATTTCCTCAATATTTGTTGAGTGTTCTTCAGTCTGCTGAATCAGGCTTTGAAGTGGTTCTTCTGATGATTGTAGCGAAAAGCCAATAAGGAACCTGAGGAACATGTCCAGTTCTCCGGTCGTTCTAAGAGCCGAATTAGCTATTGTAATTTCAATCAGTTCATTCAAAGGTAGATCCACTGGATCACTTTCCAAGATAGTCTTGAGCTCTTCATCAGACCCTTTTAGCATGAAATCCTTGAGACATTCAGAATCGATTTTTTTGTTTGCAAAACTGTGATATACAAAGAGAGCAGCAAAATACTCTTGAACTGTCAGATGCACAAAGCAGTAAAGTTTCTTTGTTAGGAACACACTCTCTTCTTTGAATATTGCTGTACACAACCCGCAGTAAATTCCAGCTTTCGTTATATCTATATCATACTTCTTCAGGTCTTCAGCAGTGAATATGATCTGGTGTTTTTCCAGTTGCTCAAAAGCCAACCTGCCTAATTTCAAAATGAACTCTTCATTTGACTTAAAAAGCTCTGCTGTATCAGGCTCTTCCTGGTCTTCCTGGTTGCCATATTTTTCATTAGCTATCATCATCTGAATAAGAAGGAAGTGTGTGTACATCCCAGTAAGAGTTGTGGGTATTTTTTGGTTTTCATCTTTGGTGTTTCCCATTTTATGCATCAAATACTCAAAAACATGTACAGCAATCCAACAGAAGATAGGTATGTGACACATAATGTACAGGCTCCGTGACATTGTTATGTGTTCAATTATTTTTTCAGCGACTGCTTTGTCCTCAACTCTCTTTCTGAAGTACTCTATTTTTTGTGGATCATCAAATCCTCTGACCTCGGTCCACTGGTAAACATACTCACGAGGAATGCGTTGAACTGCTCCTGCTCTTGAGGTAATCCAAACAAGTGCAGAGGGAAGAAGATGTTTCCTGATAAGGTTGGTCACCAGAGTGTCCACTGAGGACACCTTCGTAGCATCATCCAGTATTGTGGTCGTTTTGAATTTCAGCTGAAGTTGACTTTCATCGAGACCATCAAAGATGAACAAAACTTTACGATCAGCCAAAGCTTTCGCAACTGCTATGGTTTTAAGTTCTGGATGGAATGTTTTCACAAGGTTCTCAAAGCTAATCTGATCATCTTGGACCAAATTTAGCTCCCTGAATGGAAACATAAGGATGAAGTCCAAGTCCTGATTGGCTTTTCCATCTGCCCAGTCAAGGATGAACTTCTTCACAGAGACAGTTTTTCCAATGCCAGCGATTCCCTTTGTCATCACAGTCCTGATTGCTTTCACTTCTTTGTCGTCTTGCTCATGTTTAAAGATGTCATTACAGTTGATTCTAGTACCCTCAACAGTTTGATTCCTTGCTTTATCTTCAATCTCCCAGATCTCATGTTGTTCATTGACATGTTCACTCTCCCCTTTTATAATGTGAAGCTCTGTGTAAATTTTATCCAATGATTTTTCCTCAATAGTAGTCTTTTCAGTGCCTTCTCGCTGCCGCTGACACTTCTGCCTCAGATATTCTTTGTTCTTTTTGATGACCTCCTTGATGACACCTTCTGCTGTAGGTGAAGAGGAAAAAGAACAATCTTATAACTATCATTATCCCTGGTCTAGTTCCAGCATTAGATTCTTTTTAAATTTCTTGTTTCTTCCAACAAGTCTGTTTGTTGTCTGTGTGGACTCTATTACTCAACTATTTATATATGTATATATGTACAGTGTTGAGTTCTTTAAAGTAATGCAGCATGTTATTTAATTACTAACCAGAGGACTTAGTTAGTTACACAACTGTATGCAAATGTACTGTTTACAAGGTCAGGGAAACCTGAAGACTGAAGAAGTTACGGGTGATGAAATGTTTCTCCCGCTGAAAACGCTTGGTTCAGATGAACAGAATCAACTTTCAGTCCATAGACAATTCCAATTGATCGCCACTATTTCTCTAGGCACTTCAAGCCTGACTGCTCATCACTGCCTTTGTTACCTGTTGAAGATCAGACTTTGGGTGCTGGGCTGGGGTTGGATTCAGTTTAAAATTACTCTGGGTTTTTGACTAGTTGGGTGTTAGCATGCTGTCCTTGTAAAGAACCAAAGTTGTGTTATCAATTATGCATTTTTTTAGTCCGAATTATAGTTTCGACTTTACCGTTGCACTTTTGTCCTTTTGGGCAATACAAATTAGTAATGTCCATATCGCCACTTCTCAAAAGCTGCATTGATATACTTCTTCAGCATTTTCCTCCCCACGCATACAAACACAAATCAGCTGATTGTAGCGCAGGAAGGACGCAGGAAAATAAACATCTGATTTTTTTTCCTCTCTACTGTAACTGTTGTGTAATTACTGAATTTAGTATAGTAACACGTTAACTTACTCCATTACTGAAAAATCCAAAGTAATTACAGCAATGCATTACTTTATAACTCGTTACACCCAACAATGTGTATCCACGTGTTCAGCGTTCAGGCCATTACACACCGAACACGTGTTTTTGCATAAGATTTGCCATCTGAGAACCTGTGAAACTAATTAAGTCCGTCCTGTTGTTTCTAAACAAAAACCAAAGAAATTCTGGGTTCATCCATTTTTTCTGAAAAGGCAGTAGCAGGGGCAAATTCATGGTTTGATCGAGCACTTGAATTTTCATTACACCACTATCATACATATATTCGGTGTCGCTGTTTGAGCTCTTGTTAACAGAGTTGGGACCACATCTTAGAAAGCAGAGAAATCATTTCAGAAAGCTGAGTGACCCGCTTGTAGCTGTGTGTTGGAGGTACTGGTGTGCGTTTTGTGCTACAACCACACCTATAGCCAAATGCAGTGATCTACTTGTTGAGATCAGTTTACTTGGATCTGAAAAAGTGAGCTTGGTTCCAAATATGCACTAAAGTATCTGAGTCTAAAACATTTTTTTAACACAGAAAATATTTCCACAGATTTTATGTGCTTAGATTTTATGCAAAAATCTTACTAGCTAGCCTTTAGTTATGTATTATCCTTTAACGTGGCAAAGTATAGAAAGCCTTCTCAACAACTTTTGCAGAATTATCTGCATGTCATAACTATCTTATCTTTTATGCATTAAATGAAAAACAAAAGAGATAACAGGGCAGTTGAAAATGTTTTACCCAAACACCTTACATACTTTCACATGTCTCCGGCTGAATTTCTTGGAGGCTTCTGAAGAAAGCAGATTTGACTTCTTGAGTAGTCAGGGCGTTGTAGAGTTCTCTCATCTTGTCCTGGCTTGTTGTTGCAGCATCAATTTTGTTGTAGGTCTCTTTATGGATCATTTTTTGCTGTCTCATTTCATCTGCTATTGGCATCACTAAAGTGACGCTTTGAATGAGCTTAGACCTGTTGCTGTCCACCCAGTCAGCTTCTTTAAAAAAACACAAATTAATTGTAAGAGACTGCATTTTAATGGGTATTTTATGACCAGAGTTTGTCTTAAAATTATTAACTTTAACTCACCATTTTTGTTGATGAAGCAAGGACTGACAAAGGACAGAAACAAAGTTACTGTAAGTGGTTAATGTGTAAACCATATTATGTTTTAAAAGAAAAGGGTAAGAGTTGCATCTTATATTTATGTTGTTACACTGATTGTATATTCGGGTTTTTTTTTAATAAAATCAGTGTGATAATAAAAGACTAAACAGTTTTTTTATGAATGAAAAATAATGAAATCTCACCTGAAGGTGTTACCTTCAGCAGTAGCACAGTCATGTGCACTGCTGTTCTCACTACAGTTGTTTTTTCCAGATGTTTCTTTTGCATGTCTGGATAAATGCTCTTCTGCTTCCTTCAATGCAGTCCCCAGCCCCTGCACAGACGGCCGTCTTAGGAGGGAGGAATTTGCTCCACTTTCCTCTGTGCTGCAAACAACCTTTTTCTTTTGGTCAGATTTGTTGTTTTGCCTTTGACCCCTCCTGTGCGTAGAGCATTGGCTGCCCATGTTTGTTCTTCTGTGTCAGCTCAATGACTCAAAGCGTTTAAGTGCGATCTAGGCTACCACGCTCTATCGCATTAGTGCTGTGGCTTTACAACCGCGTCCGGTGTCTGTAAAAGTAAAAGTAAGAAAAAAAATGAAGCATTCAGAGAATTAATGATCATTGACATCTAAGATATTTGATTGGGTGAATGTGATATGTGGTTAATATATTTATCTTACCTTTGTGTTCGATGTCCTGTAGTAGCTGCAGTAAATATGAGAGTTGGCTGGGTGAATCTCTCTCTGTTCACTTGATCGTTTTCACTCTCTCTATCTCTCTATCTCTTGCGCTCTCTTTTTCTCTCTCTCCCTCTCTTGCTTTGTACATTGTGTAAAGAATCAGATACAATGTAACACCACCGGTTTGGTGAGTTATTTTTTCTATGTTCAGATAGTAATAGCAAACACGTTATTAATTTGTTAAGGTAAACCCATTCACGGGAGTCTACTGCCAGTTTTAAAATGTTTAATTTACCTTTATTAGTGTCCCTTGCGTTTTATATGTGAAGAGTAACGTGCCATTGAAATAAACATTAAAGCCATTTTTGCAGCTGTGCTTCTAAAATGTGCATGATTTCAGTGTGGCCTTTTGTCTTAAATGTTATTTGTACAAAATAATAATAATCCACTCATTCACAAAGCTTTTGTAACCTATAAATTTAAAGTGTCAAATACTTAATTTGTGCAAGTGTAGCTTCTCATGTTGCTATTTAATGAGAATCTTAGTCAAGGTAGTAATAAAACCAAATGTTGGCTGTTACGTGCCAAGAGATGTGGCTTTGCTTTTGTGTTCTATTTATCTTTCAGGTGTCAAGCCTCCACCTATTGGCCAATTCGAAGTTGATTGGGATGTGTCTGTTGGCTGGTCTGGGCCCAGTTGGCCAATCACACGCCGAGGATTACTACAAATGAGCAGCCCCTGGCCGGCTGGTGACTGCTGGCGGCTGCTTTGACAAACATTCGTGAACAGGCTTCTTTATATTGTGTGTGGTGGGAGGCTGGACAGGTAAGCTGGGGTACCCTATACACTGGTTGTAGGTTTTACTCTGTTAGTCACACTAGGTTATGCGGTTGATGCCACTCTTGTATGTTTTCACTGACCTTTTGTCGAGTAGCTAGGTAGGCCTTTTGTTTTGCACTTTTTCTTTCAGTTAGGCCCTGGAAGCTATCGACCTCTTTTTGTTTTATTAATTTCTTTGATTTGGATCAACCGCCCAGTCCTCCTCCCCCACCTCTTTTCTGTTGTTAAGTTTGACTATCCAGGCAAGCAACCAATAAATCCTGCCTGATACTTAACTGTTCTGTCGTCTTCCTCCTTCATTGATTGTGGTTGTCCAGTGTTGCTGTCTCCTTCCTACCTTTGCCTCCACCATGGTGGGGGGGACGTAACATGGCTAAGACAGACTGTCTTAGCCAACAGACTCCAGCTATTTTTTAAAGAGAAGCAACCTCTAGTGGCCAGGGGACTAACTGCATGGAAAGTGTGCAGTGGTGTTACTGTTTTTAGATGAGGTACAACTCTTTAACCTGGAGATCCAGATAACTGAGCAATGTTTACATGGCTTTAAATAATTCTTTAAATTGTTCTTTTCTTTAAACCATAAAACATAAGTGCCTCTAACCCACCTAACACCACAGATAATCCACACATTCTGCACAAATTCAAAGACTCACAGCTCAAGACACAAAACTCCTCCTGCTAGAGTAGGGACATAACAATATAAAATATGTCATATAAAATAAATACATTAATTTGGGGTATAGAGTAGTGATGGGCAGATGAAGCCCCATGAAGCACTGAAGCTTTTCATCCAATTGGTTCACCCCA
>NW_005187533.1:1038759-1058919 GCF_000239375.1 Pundamilia nyererei | reverse complement strand
TATGTACAGGATATGAACAGGATATAAATATGAAAAACTATACAGAATATGAAATAACTTTACAGAATCTGAGATATACAGCTATACAGAAATGGGAACTATGCAAGTTGTAAACAGTTGTAGGGTTAAAAATTATCGTATGTACAGAATGATTATTTACACAGAGCTATACAGTAGTGCAGTTAAGATAAGTGAGGGTGTGGATAATTTCTACAGAGCCTATATAAAGTGCTAGTGGTTGTGAGTGGTGGTTCACTCCATGTTATTATTGTGTGTTTGAGGGTACAGTTGTCCATTGTGTGTGTGTGTGTGTGTGTATGTTCAGTCCATGAGTTTAACGTGGGTCAGATGTCAGGAGGCAGAGTTCAGGAGTCTGACAGCTGTGGGGAAGAAGCTGTTCCGGTACCTGGTGGTCTTAGTCCGGAGGCTCCTGTAGCGCCTCCCAGAGGGCAGGAGGGTGAAGAGTCTTTGTGATGGGTGACTGGGGTCTCTGATGATTTTCCCAGCCCTTTTCAGACACCGCTTCCTGTAGATGTCTTTTATGGCAGGAAGTGGTGCTCCGGATCCATTTTGCCGAACCTTCACTTTAAAGAAAACATTTACTCTTTAATAACTTCCTGTGCATCACCTCTGCTTTTTCTACATTTTTTTTCTCCTTTTTCTCGCCCTCTTTACATAAGCTCTCCCTCATTTGTTGTCAACTCTAATGAAGCCACTGTGTGTGCCAGGATGCAAGTGGGCGTGTGTTTTAGTAAGTAAAAAAAAGTAAGTAAAATTTTGTTTATATAGCACATTTCTAGATAAAAGATCACAAAGTGCTTCGCAAGGTATAAAACAAAAACAAACAAAAGTTAACAAAATGCAATTCTAAAAAGATGTGTTTTTAGTTGTTTTTGTTTTTTTTAAGTGATCACTGAGTCCGCAGATCTTAAGTTCTGAGGAAGAGAGTTCCACAGTCTGGCGGCCACAGTGGCAAAAGCTCTATCTCCCTTGGTTTTCAGCCTTGTATGCTGAATAACAAGTAGGCCCTGATCACAAGACCTCAGGGATCTACTAGGGACATAGGGCTGTAAAAGTTCAATGATGTAGGCTGGTGCTTGTCCTTGAAGAGCTTTAAATGTCAGAACCAGTATCTTAAAATGGACTCTGAATTCAACGGGGAGCCAGTGCAACTGTATAAGCAATGGTTTTACATGAGAGTACTTGCTGCAGCATTTTGGACAATCTGCAGACGCTCCAGGGAGTTTTTGTTTAGACATGTAAACAGTGAATTACAGTAGTCCAATCATGATGAAATGAATGCATGAATAACAATCTCCAGTTCAGTATGAGACACTATAGGGCTCAATTTAGAAATGTTTCTTAAATGATAGAAGCAGGACCAAACCAGAGATTTAACATGGACATCCAGGGTAAGAGCAGAATCAAAGGTTACCCCTAGGTTCCTGATAGACGATTTCACAAATGTTGAAAGAGGACCAAAAGCATTCATTATGTTAGGTACATGTCTGTCTGGAGTACATACAAGGACTTCAGTCTTTTCTTCATTAAGTTGGAGGAAGTTGTCAGCCATCCAACCTTTGATGGATTCTAAGCACTCATTTAGAATCAGCAGCTTAGAAACATCTTCAGGTTTAAAAGATGTATGTAGCTGGATGTCGTCTGCGTAGCAGTGGTAGCGAATGTCCTCAAAGGGGCTCAAAATATGCTGGAGAAAAAGTAGATATATTAAAAACAATAAGGGCCCCAGCACAGAACCTTGTGGCACACCATAGGACAGGGACGTGGAAGATGACCTGTTCTTAGAGAACGCCACAGAAAAGTATCATTCATAGAGATACAAGGAGAACCACTCTAAGGCAGACCCAGATACACCAAGCCAGTATTTCAGCCTTTCAAGCTAAATGTAATGGTCAACGGTGTCAAAGGCTGACGTGAGGTCCAACATTAGGAGTACAGAACATTTTCCTGAATCTTTCTGCATCAGAATGTCACTGGAAACTCTAAGAAGGGCTGTCTCAGTAGAATGTGCTCTAAGAAAGCCAGACTGAAATTTGTCAAAGATATTATGTTTGTCTAAAACTATTAACTATTTTTTCGAGCTCTGCTAGTGAGATGGGTAAAAAGTCTTCTAAGATGACAGGCTGAGCTGGCGTAGGAACTGACAATGCAGATGCTGATGGGACAATTTTTTCCTTACATTAGAATTTTTTTTCTAGAAAGAAGGAAAGAAATGTTTCACAGTCTTCATTAGAAGACATAATGGCAGTAGGTGGAGCAGGAGTAATAATATCAGTAATAGTGTCAAACAACACCTTATGATTATCTCTGCTCTTTGCAACCAGATGAGAAAAATAAGCAGCCCTCGCATCTCTAATTGCATTGTTAAAAGAGGCTAAAAGATCCTTTAAATAAAGGAGATGAAAATTTAAATGAATTTTCCTCCATAAGCGCTCAGCTTTACAACAATCACGTTTTATGGAGCGGATGTTGTCATTTAGCCAGGGTCAGGACTTGGAAACAGAAACTGGTCTCATTTTAACCGGACAGATTTCATCTAAGATCGAAAAACCATGGTTATTAAATAGATTTGTTAAGAAACCAACACCGTTTTGCGGGGATAGAGTTAAATTAAAAGCATCTGAGAAATTCTCCGCTGTGGAGGAATTTATGATGCGTGAGATAATTGTCCGGTGAACAGGAGACAAAGGCTTGTGAGAAGACATGTTAAAAAGAATACAGCGATGATCAGAGATAAAAATGTCCTCAGAACAAATAGAATCAATATTCAAACGTAAAAACCTTGTTTTTTCAAAAGTAAAAACAAGGTCCAGTGTGTGTCCTTTGTTATGTGTGGGGCCTGACACATGCTGGGTAAAATGAAAAAAAAATCATAATGTTGATAAAACCTCTGGCAAAGAGGTCGGAGTCATCATCAACATGTAGGTTAAAATCCCCAACTAAAAGCAGTCTGGACAATCTCATAGTAGAGGACAGGAAGTCGCTAAACTCCGATAAAAACAAGCTATTTGGGCCAGGTGGACGATACACCACAGCACAATAAAAAGGATCCTTACGTCCGATTTTAATCAGCTGTAGTTCAAACGAAAGAAAGTGTCCAACTTCCACTGAGTGGCAGGAGAAACGGCCCTGAAATGCCACATCGAGACCTCCTCCACGACCAGATCCCCGAGGCTGGCTGATGACGGAATAGCCGTTCGGGCACAGTTCAATGAGGGGCGAATAGTCCAAGTCCCGCTGCCAGGTCTCAGTTAGAAATAACAAGTCCAGTTTTTTAGAAGATATAAAAATAAAAATTTAAAGTGGTCTTAGGAGGCTCATCACTCTAGTGTGCACCGCCACTGGATCCCCCTGGTTATACACATACATACACGCACAGTATTGTTGATGCTTGAAGCAGGTGTTCAGTACGGTTCTAATAACTCCCTTTACTACACTCCAACTCCTTTATACACAGCATGTTATAACAACTAGCTATTGCGTAAGCTAGCTATTGTGACAAATACAAGCGTATGGTCACAATTAACCCAACAAATTTTCATGATTTCTTAACCCTCTGGGTCCAAAATATAATTGGCCATTTTTGAAGACTTTTGATATTACCTTTGTAGTTCACCTTTATTTTCATTATTTACATCACATTATTTACTCACATGTCTGAAGCTACAGTTATTTTTTTCATCTGTATTAACACAATTCATCTGAAATCACATAAAAACAAAACATATAGTTATAGTAGGTATATTTGTTTTTACTGTAAAAAGCACAGGTATGTTTAGTTAATTATCTTCATAACCATGAAATGCATATAGAAATTGTAAATGTAAGAAAACCTATGCACAAATTTTTAAACAAATATATACAATTATTTATCTAAAAATGCAGACAATGCATCCGGTGTTTTTTTTAGTACAACCATTTAAACCTAATACTAAAAGAAAAATTAGAGAACGATCAGGTTTCACAGTAAGGTGCCCAACAAATTATTTGTGCCAGTGAAAAAAAATGTTTATCTGCCACAAGACAGAGGAGAACAGCACAGGTATAAAACCTGCAGACCTGATAGCAGGAGTTGTATCACTCGTCCTGTTTTCCACCTGCGATCTGCCTTTGTGACATTCACTAGTGCCCGCACTGACAGACAAAACAAAACAACAACTACACAACACACTAACTATACACTCCACACTAAACGTCACAAATCTCTCACAACTCAAAAATCAATCTCTCTCTCTCTCTCGATCAAAAACAATGAAATCACATGTCAAATCAATAATGTTTTTCTGCTTCACCATCCTCAATTTGGATAAGAAATTTCATAGAACAAATTTGGACAAATGTAATGATAACTGTGAAATTTGAGTTCCATTTATCAAATGGTTTGTTTGTTTTGGAAAAACAGTCCATCCACCCACTTTTGACAAGTTAAAATATTTAAGAAAATTCAAACAATCCAACAAAGTCACATACTTGAGTACATGCTAATATAAATTGCACAGAACACATTTATTTTTATAATTTATTATAATAATTATAATTTTTGATTATATAACTATAATTTTTTGCAAATTGCAGATGATTTAAAATAAAATTTGATGATTTGAGAAGGACTGACTCAGGTCTTAAAACAAAAGGACATAGTTAACAAAATTATTTTCTGACTTATAGTTAGACCATCTAGAAAGCAATAACATACCATAACATTTTGTGCAAATTTAAGCAAAAAGTGCACTAATAACTTCATTATTTGACATGGAATAAAACTGTTATTTTTTCTATGATAGCTGCTGTTTTTTAGTTAAAACAAGGGGCACTGCAATCATGTATGAGGTGAGTATAAAGTGCATGAATACTGGAATCATAAATGCATTCATACAGGACCTTTCAAATGTTACAAAAGAAAAAATGAAACTATTTAATTTTACAGTTTAATAAAGTTCAGAAGCTAAAGGTGCAGAAATGTAAAGTACAGTAAAGTAGTATATCAATCGAATGAACACATAAAAAATTGAGGTATACGAAACAGCATTTTTACATTTTTCGGAAACACAGGAAGCCCATACACATGCACACCTACATACATATAAGTGTAAAGCACTACACTTAAGTCAGTGCTGACAATACTTACTGCCACAAATGCAACACGTCTTTTTTTTGAAAATGTAATGCATGAGATATGGGACTGTTCAAAACTGTTTTGAAGTCTAGGACAACTAAATATATTTTTATAAGGATGTTGTGTGCAATCTTTGGTGTTTAAAATAATTTTTCTTTCCTTTCATCCAAGTTGTCTAATTACTTTATTTTACAGAGGGAAACTGATCCATTAAAATAAACAGCAAAACCAGGGTGGAGTGGTTCAGTAAATGTTGTGTGCACGGTGTACAAGTGGGTAACTGTATCAGGAGAGATTTCAAAAAAGGACAAAATGCCTGCTGGCCAGTCCAGATATACTCCCATGACACCAGCGGAGTTTCTACTTCTAATAAAGTTTACAAATGATTTGTTATGAGCAAAATTGTCCGGATTTTTAAAGCACCAAGACTTTTCATTGTCACCAAAACCATAGTCAGAAGAAGAATAAGAGGAAAACTCAGGCATCCTGTTGATACTTTTATATGCCACTGCAATATCTGCAGAAAAATACTCAACCTCCCAATAATGGCGACCTGTCAGACCTTCTTCACACAGAACCTGATCTTCATGAAATCTTTCCGGATGATCAGGATATGGTTGGTTCTCTGGAACAGCCTCTGCCTTTCTGTTCTCCTCGGTTAAACGAATGCTCACAGATGCTGTGTTTGGGTCAAGTGTCAGGTCACAGGCATCTGTAATCAGTGCAGGAAAAACAGTGAATCATTTGTAACAGTATTATCATGTCAGTGTGGTTTCTGTCTGAGTTTATATTAGCTAAGTTCTGCTCTGTTCTGTTTCATCATAATTACTGAGTTATTATGAGGCTTATCTCTAAATATTCAGGATGTGGAATAAGCGGCGAGCTACAAAATAAAGTCAAAATTATGGTACTGGGGCCACAACTTTAAGAATTACTACCAATTACACACTTATTCAGATCAGAACAAAACTAGAAGCAACTATTAAACTTAATCAGGTAGATAATTCAAAAAGGTTTTGGTAAACATTTGCATTTACTGTTTAGAAATTACAGCCATTTTTATACAGTCTTCCAGTTTCAGAAGCTCAACATGAATTAGACAGCCTGACATAATCGGAGAAATAAGAGGGCGGAACCGGCTGTTCAAACCCCCCCAAGGCTGCCCGCTGGAATCGAAGCGATGGGACGAGGCGCGACCTCTCACAACGAACGTAATATGGTCAACACCTTGGAGACGCTTGCATCGGCTGTGAAGGCTCAAAGCAACAACATTGAGCGTATGGGGGGATACATCAGAGAGAGGCCTGCTCAAAATGGGACCCATGAGTGACAGTTGGAAGACATCGCGGAACGGATCACTGCAGCTGTGAGATCTCAGAATCAAAAGAATGACAACACCATGGAACAGAAGTTTGATACCATCATGGGGAGGCTCGCGGCTCTCCAACGGGAGATCGAGAGGCCAGTGTCGGAGTGTTAGGGCAGCCTGAAAATTCTCCTGACTGCTCGCATGGAAATTTACAAAATCAATATCGAGATTGCGGACCCCCATAACGGCGCCAGCTGCAGGCCCAAGGCTGGAGCCAAACAATCACTCCCTGATAACGACTGTGTTACGGCTATTCTTCCCGTCCCATGCAAGGACACCTGGATTGGCTGGAGGACTGTTTACTTAGCCTGATAGGCCGAAGGACATTGTCTCAGCTGAACTATGGACACGCACACACATACACTTACACTGATAAGCACTCACTCATCCCCCCTCCCTTTCCAACGCCTTCGATGCTTGTGCCCTACCGGGGAAGATGGCAGTCAACTGGACCAGCGCAGATATGCTGCAGGACCGGATGCGCTGTCTACACCGGCTCTCTCTTACCCTTTACCCGCCCCTGTTGCTTGTCTTGTGTTTCTATGGTGTATTGATAGTCATGTGCTTTTGTGCTGAGGTGTTTTTTCTGTTATCAAACTGTTTTCCCACTAGGAGCTCAGTCTGAGTGGAGTTTTTTTTCTCCTCCTCTTACCTCATGTAGTGTATTTTCGTTGTTTTCTCCTATCAGCCTACCTTTCTGACTTGTCTGCCCAATGTAATGTTTGTGTAAAGTTGGTCAGAAGGTTTCTTTGTAAGTGCGCATGCGCCATTAGCGTGCTGCCTGCTGTAACCCTAATTTCCCTCAGGATTAATAAAGTATTCTGATTCTGATTCTGATGATTCTGATAATTTTAAATGGAAGATTTTTTTTTAATCATTTTAGGATGAAAATTCTCTGCAGTCAGTTGAAACCTAAAGTCTACAAGCCACAGACATCACCAAATGCTGTGCTTACACTTTTGAGATGCCCTGCCAGGCTTTTACTGTAGCCACCTTAAGTTGCTGCTCATTTGCTCAGTTTTGTATCTATAATCTGAAAAGCATAGTGCATTGTTTTCTGGCAATGTCTAATTTGACTTTCCTGTTATTGAGTGTAACCATTGGTTGCACTTTGTTGTAAACCCTGTATTTCCATTTATGAAGGCATCTCTTGATTGTAGAATTACTTTACGACTCTCTGCCACTGGTACCTAGTTGGCTTGGCCCATGACGACTTGACTCTGCTTTTAGAGTTTGCAATTTGGCGGTAATACCTGGTACTAGGCCCTTCTATATATAATTTTTAGAAGCCTGACAAAAAGAGAAATGGCTACACGGAAAAAAACACTGTGGTGTCTGACAAAGAGCTGTAGGCCAAGCAGCTTCCTCTCAATGCCCTTCATTATAGTGTTGTGTTTTTGTCACACTCAAATGATGTCTAAAGACTTTCAGCCAATTCAAGTCAACTCAGCCAAGTCAAGTGAAGTTGGTTTTCTTAACTAAGGAAATAATTCTGTCATCATCCACTGTCAGGTGCTGGGTCTGTGACTGAGCATTGTGAGTTATTGTTATATTTTTGTGATTTCTTAGGTATATTGAAGGTATGTTAAGTTCTTGTTGTGGCTGTTGGATTTGAGTTACCTTGTATTTTGTTATTCATTGTTTTTGGTTAAGTCCATCCAGTCAGAAGGTCCTAGGTTGCCTAGTTATAGCTCCTTGTTTATTTAAAATTTGTTGCGTCATCACCTCCTGTGTTAAGTCTCCCTTTTTGGTTAGTGTGTCTTACTTGTCATGTTTCATGTCAGTGTGGTTCATGCTGTCAACATTGTGTCATGTCTGCGTACCGTCATGTTTCCTGGTTATTATGAAGGTCTTGTTTCTATGTTCTATGTGCTTAGTTTACACATCCCCTGTGGTGTCATTATGATTTATTGGGTCAGCTATCTCCTCATGTGTTTCCACTTCCCCTTGTGTGCATTTAGCCTGTGTGTTTCCGTTCAGTCATCCTCAGGTCGTCTGTGTATTTACCCTCCACGTCACGTCAGAATTAAACCGTTCACGGTTCTGCTCAGATTATGTTCATGTTCATGTTTCTGTTCCGTTATTCACAGTTTCTCACATACACCAGTGCAGAATCGTGTTCATTTCACAGTTTCATAGTCAGTCATAGTTTCTTCCAGTTTAGGCTTTAGTTTAGTTTTTTCCCCATTCGCTTTTCCTTGCTTTGTGTATCCCTGTAATCAGCCACAAATATAGGCTCGCTTTCTGTTAATCCAAGTTGATTTCCACAACCATTGTTGTCTGGTTTTGGGTTCATCATTCACGCAACACACAGTCAGCTCCCGCTGGCCATGACATCCACTTTAATTGTCTTCTGTGGTCTTTCAAGCATTTTGGTGTTGCTTAGCTGGCTAGTTCATTTATTTCTTTTAAAGTATGAATCAATTTGTCTAATTTGGATACTCCTAAAGTTTTAATATGTTTATTTTATTTTATTTTTTATGGTGGCCTCTTTCACTTGCACTGAAATCTTTTTGGGCCTCATAACTTTCGTTATGGTGAAAAACCATGGCTTTTCTGGTAATTGTCCAATGAGACTCTTAAAACTGGGGGACTAGAAAACTGTCTACTTCATTGTTCATTAAAAATATTTTTTTCTAAAAATTCTTTAACTAAAGTCTGAACTTCAGACATGTGGCAATTGTTCAAAAACTATAAAGAAAAGGAAAATATTTAAATTAAGTGAATGTCTCTATTTAAAAACAAACAAACAAACAAAAAACTCATGATGTGATATTCTAGTATATAGTATATCAGAAATCTGTTCACTATTTTTATTACAAATTATATCAGTAAGGAAGCTGACTAAATATTAACTGATAATTTATGGCAAAGGGGTGGGATTAAATAAGTGTATACTTCCCACTCCCTTTCAACATGTAAATTGATCAGAATGTTTTTTTGTATGTAATTTGTGTAGTATTTTTTGTCTCTCTTATTTTCTTTTCTAAATGTACTTGTATATTGTTCACATGTTGAAATAAATTACCAATCAATCAATCAATCAAAAATACACCGTGATGGTGTACAAAGGCAAATCTGCAAAAACTTTGTCTTTTTCAGACAAATTATAGACTCAACTGTATGCACTGAGGCCCACAACAGGATGCTTTTTCAAGATGCGTATATACTGAAATCCTGATTTGAAAGATATCTCAGGACATCCAAAAATATGCATTTACACTAAAACACATGCAAATCAGAAGAATATAAATGATAGCTGTAAAAAAGCAAAACCACCTGTTTAGCTTTTGCGAGGATTTCTTTATCTGTAAAACATCTGTAAAACTTATCATGAAAACAAAGGTGTCATTGACAACAAATTAGTAGATCCACAAATTATGGATACAGACTCTTTTCAGAGTTAGAGGTACACTTAATGTACTTATTAACATACAGTTCAATGGACTACATTAGGGTGCACTGGTGCACGCTTTGCTTAAGATTCTTTCATATGTTTGACATCCAGCTAAAACCTTGAAAATATGTATACATTTTTAAATCAGCGACATTGCATTGGACAACAAGTAACTCACATTTTAAACAAGGTTTGAAAAATCAGATCTAACAGGCAGATATTTATGAAGGGCAGGCTATAACAGACATGCTCATCAAGGACCGCAGGTGTCTTGGAGCAGAGGAACACATTGGATTGTTGTAATTCTCTTTTGCATATGCAATGCCCATTCACTTCATTAGTTTGATTTGCAGTTGCTTCACTAATATAATTCATTAATGTTTTTGCTTAAACCTAATACTGATATTATGAGGCGCGCACATAATAGCATTGTGTGGTTTTTCTAAAAATGTTTTCTGTTATATTAATTAGGTTTCTTTCTTTGCTTTACCTGGTTTGCAGAGGTGGCTGTTTCCTGTCTGGGCAAAAGGTGTGGCTAAGGCCTTTGAAAACAAAATGCCTACTCAACAGGAACAACCAAGTGCTTATCAGAAACAGGGATGTTTTAGGTTTACTTATGTTATTCTGTGCTTAGTTAGTATGGTTAGGTGTTTGTTTTTGTTTTCACCTGTTGTGTGTAAATGGTTTGGCCAAACCACTATAAAAACTACCCTCCTGTGTTTGTGATTAGGTCAGTTTGTGAGTTAAGTTGGGTTCACTTTGTTTGGTTAAGTTTCTGGAAATTACTTTTTGTAGAGTTATATTTAGTTGACCTCTTTTGTGGGCCTGCTAATTATATTTTTGAACTGTCTTTCTGAACTTTTTTTTGAGGGTTAAAATAAAGAAAACTCATTTTGAAGACATTTTTACCTGTCCTGCCTTGGCTGCTTGGTCCCTCACTCTGGACCATCAGCTTCCACGCTGGGATCTGCTGCACAAATTCTCACTCACCCCAGGGGCAGAACAAAACTTGTAAGCCCTAATCTGTGTCTTCATTTCTCCAAGAGAATTGCCAATCGAAGAAAGGGATCCAACACGAAACTCAAATCAAGGGGTACACTAATTTTCCACAATCACGTTCAGTTGCACAAATAAACTAAAAACTTCCACCAGCCACACTGCTCATAGCCACAGGAGGGAAAATTGACTGCTCTACGCCATTTTGGAAAAGTTCAGAACCTTTATACATAGCATATCACAAGCATATTCAGTGGGAGATAAATAAAGTAGCCTAGAATAAGCATCTACAATCTAAAGAGACACATAGTTGAGTACATCGCTATTTTCTCTGAACATTTAGATCCATAAAATATTAAGTTTCACTAACAACGGACGGGCAAAACTGAGAGTTCTGGATGGTAGTGCATGCTCTCATTTCACAAGTTGTCCTGCGTTTTCCCAGAAAGACAGACCACACAGTTTAAACCTGTGAAAAAGCTTTTTTAAGAGAAGAAAGATTCACACTATGTTTCTCTAAGTTAAAAACAAATCAAATTTACCTTTCAGAGCAGAGTCTAAAAAAACAACATTAAATAATTTGATTCTGCGTCTATAAAAGTAATTTCTGTTTGTATTAATTCACACTGAAATCTGAAATACTTGCCACGCTTGATAAAACAAAATTAAATAATATATTGCCTGTTAATTACACATCTACGTTTTAAAGATGGCATCAAAGTCAGTATACTGTATTTGTCTTACATTTTGAAATTTAGATCCCAAAAACACTTGGTTTTACACGGACAAGTAAATGTGACAGCTGGGTGGGGGCAGTTGAGGGCACACACGAACACGTGCATAGGTGTCCGGCTTCTCAGGAAACAAATGCTTTTGATGAAAGGACATACTGAAGGTTTAGACTGCGTTTTCTCAGACATAAAGACTACACATGACAGGCAAAGGGCAATAAAAGCTCTCAAAGCAAAACAGGTGAAATAAACAACCACAGAGGACACTTGAGGAAAACACCCTGCTGTTAAAACAAGTAAAAAGAGTCGCACAAGCAAACCCCAAATACAGTAAGATTGCTTCTAACAAAACCAAATAGGTCTTCCACTCCACATAAGGCTTTATTCTCCATTCAGATCGCTGACTAAAAAGCAAATAGGTCTTCCTATAAGGCTCCTCCATAGTGTTAGAATAAAGCGACATTAAATAATTGGTTCCTCCATAGGGATGGGTATCGCCAAACCGGTACTTTTGAAATGGTGCCAGTGCTTAAACGGTGCTCAAACCGGTGCTTAAAGAATGGAGAACAAAAAATTGGTCCAAAAACCTCTCATGTTCAGCTGTTTTTTTTGTAAAAAGATAACAATGTTAGCCTTTTCTGCAGCTATGGGGCATATATGGTATCACTCTTGGCTGGAAGCAGTGCATTGGAAAAACACAAACTTTATCCAAAAACCTCTCATGTTTAACTGTTTTCCACTTTTTCTTTGGTCATTTTAGCCTTTTTGGCCAGGGTGAAGGGAGTACCTGCCATCAAACAAGAAGACAGCCGCATGTAACTATGACGGTGTTTGCTAGTTCACCTTACATGCATTAATGTAATAACGTGGTTAGCATGCTCAACGTAAATTACACACAAACAACATTAAGCGACTCACGCAGAGAAGAACGGCTGCTGCTGCCATCATCATCCATCATCATTTCTGCTACACTGGCAGGGCTAGGGGCCAGGACTCTCCTCTTCGTGTTTTTGGGTGATGTTGCTAACTCCGGGTCCGATAACAGGCACCACACCCGCAGTAGATGTGCACGGTGTGAGGTCTCGCAGCAAGCTATCAAATACGGCGCATTTCTCGGCTTTTAAAAAAACGCCATGCGTCGCCAGGGGCTTCATCAGCTTAGAGGGGGGACGTCTTTTGCACTGTATCACCTTAAAGCACTTGTTGCTGCTGAGTTTGCATCTTTTGCTGTGAAGTACAGCCAGACTTTTGACCGCTTCGCCTTGGGAATTTTTAATCTGTAGCTCTGCTCTAAAAGAACGTACGTACCTGGACCCGCCTACTATCCTCGGAAACGTAAAATGATTGGCTAGAATCTAAAGTGTATCACAGCTCAGGAAAAAAAGCACCGAAATAAAGCACCGAAATGTGCATTGCTTTTCGGTCTGGTTATTACCGTTTATGTCAGAACCGGTGCCATGATACTGGTACCCATCCCTATTCCTCCATCTATAAAAAGTCATTCCTGCTTGTAAAAATTTACACTGAAAATTAAATTAAATTAATTAAAACACACGCCAGGAGGAGACGGTTCTGGACGGTGCGTGTGCATGCGCATTTACGTGTGCATGAACGTGCATGCATGCATGGGCGCATTCTTCTCCAATCACATCACAGATGTAGAATATCATGAAGAAAAAATATTTTCTTACACTGTCTCAGTAGCTTCAGATCAACCCAACATTCTTCATTGTGGTCCACACTGATGGACAAACAAACATTGTTGATTATGAAAAACAATAAAAGTGAATCAGAAATCAGTATAAAGTGTTGTAAAAATATAAAACTGTTCTAAACAGAACAGTTTTTTTTCATACTTGAGATTTTCCAGACTGCAGCACAAATCCTTCTGTTTTTCAGTCAGCAGTTTCACAACTTCTTTGGTGAGGTTATTGAAGCTGAGGTCCAGATCTTTGAGGCTGCAGTGGTCTGAGTTTAGAGCCAAGACCAAAGAATAGCCTCCATCTCCCGTCATTTTACAAAATGACAGCCTACAAAAATCGAACAGCAGATGTGTGTTAAATGATCAGGGCACATTTTCACTTCCTGTCATGGCCTGAGCATAGAGCTGGGCGATATAAGATTTTTTCATATCACGATATGCTTTTTTCATTTCAGGCGATAATGATATATATCACGATATAAGCCAAATAACTATATATGTAAGATTTAAATGTGCTGTTGCTCACAAGTAAAATGTGAAATAATCAGCAGCTTGTTTTGATTTAAATATTTATTTCCCATAATAAGTTCAACAGGGCAGATGTACTTAAAATGAGGCTTCAGTTTAGGCAAAATAAAGGCAAATATTACAAACTACACAAAAGGTAGCCGCTAAAGCATTTCAGTTTCAAAATAGAATAAACAAAACAGACTACTAAATTGTCAGTTCCACTTAGAAACAAAATATTAATTCTAAAAATAAATCTTAGTTTATTTTACAGAAGAAGAGACAAAATTGACTAACTTATATAATATTGCTTTGGAAGCGCTGTCTGAGAGAAATGTTTATGTCCAGGGAGTTGGTAACGAGGATCCATTACCTTAATTAGCTGCTTGAATCCTTCATTTTTGTGTTTTGTTTATTGGTAGCATGTCTTTAGCAAGACAGTAAGCTATGGCACTCGTTATGTTGCTATGTCTCTTAGCTTTTTTCTCATATGGTAAGACACCCCTTTGCCATATGCTTCACAGGGATTCCCCTGGTTGTTTTCGATGACGAATTAGCGCTTTCAGTCAGAGATTGAGCGTGCTCTAGTGGGTGGCACTGCTTCAGGTGATAAAAAAGGTTTGTTGTATTTCCAGACTTTGTGGGAACATGCTTTCGGCACAATTTACAGTGCGCATTACTCTGTTTTTTGTCAGATTTCAAATAGCCGAAATACCTCCACACTACGGAACTTCTCTGACCTTTCCTTTCGACAATCTCTCCGGCATTGGAACCGTCATCTGTGTTCTCTTCGGTAACCTGGTCACCTAAGCTCTCGGTTGATTTTTCTCTAGTCGGCACACTCATTTCCTTCATTACCTGGCTGCATGGCGGCTGGCTGCTTCCCAAACAAATACACATGTGCGGCTTGGCACTTGAGCTGTACATAACAGGTTACATGACGTGACACTGCGGCTGTGATTGGTTCGGCTCTGTGCTACTTAATTTGTATTGGCTATTCATTTTTTATAAGAGAGAGAGAGATGAGGTCTATCGCAATAGTTTCATTTTTCTATCGAGAAAAAGTTATTTCGCAATACATATCGTTATCGTTCTATCGCCCAGCTCTACCTGAGCACCATTTTATTAGTCTTTTTTCAATCTCCCTTTGGACATCTAGCATCATGTGTGTGTCATGGTCCCACGTAGAGTGCCTTTTGCTGTGCTCTAGCTTTAGATAGATAGATAGATAGATAGATAGATAGATAGATAGATAGATAGATAGATAGATAGACTGTTTTACAAATGCAGACTTAATCCTTTTTTTGCAATTGCTAAATCTAGATATACTGTGATAACATGGTTTGAAGTTAAATGAGATTTATTATATTAACCTGAGTGTTTTTAAACCACAGTTTGGGTTCCTCGATGCTTGAGATAGTTCCATCACTCCCTGGTCCAGCAGATCATTGTAACTCAGGTCCAGCTCTTTCAGGTGCGAGGCTGTAAAGCTGATTGCTGAGGCGAGTATCTTACAGCCTTTCTCAGTGAGTCTGTTATGACTGAGGCTGACAGAAAAATATAGGAATATAATCATTAACAAATTTTTTAAAAATATTAGCAATTACATTTTTTTCAGTAATTCTAATCTTATCACTCACATACACACAGATATACATTTATACACACAAACACACATATGTGTGTGTGTGTGTGTGTGTGTGTGTGTGTGTGTGTGTGTGTGTTGTCATGATTCGAGTTTTGAGGAGAAGACAAACGACTGCATGGTCTCAGTAGATGCCAGAATAGTGATCTTTATTACACACTTCTGAAACAGAAGTATGGGAAGACAGATGTACAGCAACAATCTCCAAAGAGTGGACCGTTCCCCATCCTTATATTACCCATGAAGACATCACACAGTTAGACCTTACTAGAAATGATAACAGTCTCCCCATAGTCCAAAGTTCTCCTTATACAAACATCAGATGATACTTTTAGAGAAAAACAAGTGTGTGACATGTCATGTTGTGCAGTTCTGTGTGTCCAACTAGAGAATGTCCTGACACGACCTCCCTGTGTAAATAAGTGTGCAGCGAACGTGCGTGTTTACATAACTCTCTATGTGCATGTTCTGATGTAGGCCTGCAAATGAATTAGAACAAGGTCCTGTTGGACCCTCCAGTTTGGACGGTGAATACAATGCTGTGGATACCATTTGAGACTTGATTACAATGATGATAATATGCATACATTAATCTTTACTCAGATTACCATGGATATAAAGCAAAGATTATACTGTCATCAGATTCAACAATGATGAATGACTGATCAATGATAGTTATGATTATAAAATGTCACCATAAGAATACAAAATAAGGTATCTCTTTTCCACAGTGTATGCTCATTCATTCATTCATCCATCTGAGAACTATAAGACAGACTGTTTCTGCTCTCAGAATATTGGGTCACTTAATGTAATTGCTGGTTCTTTGATAACAGAGTGAAGTGTTTCACTATGGGAATCACCCTGACCTAACCAACTACGGAAGCTTTAATGACACCACGTCTGTCTATGAAAGACTTGTTGAGCCGTGCTCAGGGCTCCACCCCCTCCTTCTAACACGACCGACCAGTCCCATTCCAAGCAGATTTCTGTGCCCAAGCAAGGGGGAAGTGTTGGCGAAATACCCCTCTCTGTTATCAAAGAACCAGGGATTACATTAAATAACCTAACATTCTTTTTTTAACTTAGCTCAGTGTTTCACTATGGGAGATATGGCACCCTCCCAGATTGCGCCAGCTTCCAAAGCTACGCTCCAGTACAACTCCAGGATCTCAGGTCGAACCTGGGGCACTACATCCAGCCTATAAAACCGGACAAACGTGTGTGGTGTAGCCCAGCTTGCTGCAGCGCAAATATCCTGGACTAACACCTCTGAACAAAGCCCAGTATGTGGCCACACACCTAGTAGACTGAGCTCAGTGTCCCAGGGGGGGCCTGCGAGCCCTTACAGCTATAAGCCAGAGGTATGGCTTCTACAATGAGCTAGCCTCTGGCGTGGTAAGGGCCTGCCCTTGTGAGGGGAGGCCCAGGAAACAAACAGCTGATCTGCCTTCCTGAATCCAGCTTTCCTGTCAACATAAGTACAGGTGCTCTACTGTAGAGCACCTGTATGATCTTTCCATCACCTTAGGGACAAAGGCTGGGTTAGGCATGCTTTAGTGAGTACAGGAGCCAGCTGTAAACAAGAGGGGTGGATAGACAGAGCCTGCAATTCACTTACTTGCGTAGCTGTGGTTAGAGCTAACAGCACAGCGGTCTTACGAGATAAACTACAACTCCCCTGCCCCAAAAGGCTCAAAGGGGTGGTGGGAGAGGGTGTCTAAACCAACTGACAGATCCCATAAAGGGACCAGTGGTCTAGAGACTGGGAGCGTTTGACACAGACCCCTCATGAAGCGTCATACAAGTAGGTGGTGACAGGAAGGTTTATCACCAAACCCCACATTGCAGGCTGAGATAGCTGCCAAACAGACCTTTATAGTGGAAAAAGCTCTCCTTTTGTCCAGCATGTTCTGAAGAAAACACAACAGCTCCACCACTGAACACTGAAAAGGGATTGCCTGCTTTTCATGGCTATTAAAATCAGCGACAGCCCCTGATCCCTCACTCTGATCAGTGTTGGGGAGATGAAGCTGAGGGGAAGGAAAGCATACAGTAGTGTGTTTGGCCAAGGATCAGCCAGCTCATCCACGCCCAGTGGGGCATCTGCGTCTGACAGGGAGAAAAACAGTGGACAATGTTTTCTCGCAAGGCAAAGAGATCTATCTATATCTGCTCCACCACCTGTGGGTGAAGTCTCCATTCTCCGAACAGTGGATTCCCTCTGGACAGGAGATCGGCCCCCCTATTTAGAATTCCTGGCACATGAGTTGCTCGAAGGGTGAGAAGCTGTGTGCTGCTCCACACAATTGCTTCCCTGGCTAACCTGTGTAGTTGCCGGTAACGGGTACCGCCCTGGCAGTTCTTAAAAGCAACTACCATGGAGTTGTCTGTTTTCACTAAAACATGTTGCCACCGGAGATATGACAGAAAATGCTGTAAAGCTAAGAGCACTGCGCTGCGCTCCAGCAGATTTATGTGATTCAGAGCCAGTCGCCGCGACCAAACGCCATTCACTGCTCTGCCCATCATAGTTGCACCCCAACCTGACAGGGACAGTCTATGGTCAGAGTCCCCCTGGATGATACTGCCCCCAGAGGTAGCCTGACAGCTCCCCCGCAGCGAGAGCTGTCAGGCTCCTCCATGGCCGAGAGCCGCAACACAGGACTGTGTTATTTTTACACTGTGACCGAGATGTGGGTGAGGGCAGAGCCGCAGAGAGGCAATTCACTGCTGAAAATCCCTCATCATGAGCAGCTCCAAATGTACCACGATATCACCGAGACTATGAGGCCAAGGAGGCGGAGACAGTGTTGAAACTGCACAACTTTCCTCCGCTGAAAGACGACGTCACCTTTGTCTCCTGGAAGGAGTTGGGGCTGTCCCCCTCACAAAGAGCGTACGCTCCCCCAGCTGGGGACAAGGAGAAATGGCAGTGATTTTCTTTTGTTTTTATTTTCTTTCCAGAATGCTTGCCCCAAGGTCTTGGATTCTCAACTTTGACCTGGTGAGCAAGCGGATTGAGGGCCTCCCTTCTCCTCTCTCTATTCTGGCCCCACTCTGTCTCCCTCTCACAGCTACTGCTGCTGCCGCAAAGCAGCTCTTGGCACCTGCTGAGGTTGTGGGTTAGGGGTTCTGGGCAAGCAGAGATTGAATGCTTTTCCCTCCTGCTTTCTGTGGGTGCTTGTCTCTCTTATTTTCTCCAGGGTAGGGCCAAAGAGACCCTTGGTCGGGTCATAGGCTGCATCCATGACCTCAGCCTTCTGAGCATCATCTAAGCCTGACAGGTTTAGACACATGTCTCTCTCACCCGAGACTGCAAGGCCCATTACACGCCCACAACCTTGGACTGCTCTCCTGGAGGAGCGAAGGATGAGATCATTAACCATGCAGATTTCATCCCAGAGGGCTGGATTTAGGGAACCCGAGTCCAGCTGACAGCCCATGTCTTCTAGAATTTCTGACTGAGGCTGGTGGGAGCCTCTTGCCATCATGCAGGTTGTGTCCTGCCCCTTCGATATCCTGGGCGGCTGACCATGGGATACCTAGCAGCCCATTTGCAGACCTTGTATAAATTGCTGTACGCCGGGGGTGCAAATTCTGCCCCATTCAGTGACCTGGACTGCTGGGGAGGGTAGGTGGAGTCATGCTCCTCTTTATCATACATGTCCTCTAGGTTGAGTAGGTCGAAGTTGGCATCACCCTCTCCGTCCTCGCCACCCGACTCGCCCACGTTTTGATCAAGGAAGTCCTCGAACAATGGGGGCATGAGCAGGGACTATTCTTTCATCATGTCCGCCCAGCTCATGGAGGCTCGCCGATGACGGATGTCACTCGTAGCAATAGCAGCCGACAGGTGGGGGTCCAAAATGTTCATTGCTGCTACTCTCAGCCTCCTTTCCAGGACTTTCTCTGGCATAAACGCACAATGGGGGCATCCCTGAGGGTCCACCAGTGAAGCCTGAGCATGCTTGGCACCCATACAGATAATACACATTGTATGAGGGATGCAGCCTCTTTGGCCTTTGGTTCTGACCCCTTGGCGGGGGTAGGAGCTGTAGACATAGTTAGCGGAAAGGGGGTGAGACCAGGCTACACCAGGCTCATTGCAACACATTAGCCTGTTCGTAGTCAGAGCTAGCAGTGGGGATTAAATCCAAGCTAGTCGTAGCGGGAGTCAGGTCATTGTGATATGTTAGCTGCATTCTGCTAGCCAATATCGTTAGCAACTTAATGCTAACCGAACCCTGAGGTTGACTAACAAGCTAATGCTAGTGAGACACTAATACGGTTTGTGGCCTGCTAACAAGTTAAAGCTAGACGGACACTGAAAAGGCTCGCCGTAACGCGTTAGCCTAAGTTACACAAAGTCAGCTACCTTGCTAACTAAAACCAGGAACTGCCTGATCAGGGCCATCTTCCTGATGTAGTAATGGATGTTCGTTGTCTCATCCTGGACTGTGGTGCTGACACTCACCAGTCCCCGGCCTCCTTCCTTCCGTGTAGCATACAGCCTCCAGGTGCTGGACTTGAGGTGAAACCGTCCATGGGGAAGAGCTTCCTTGTCTTGATGTCGATGGCTTCTATCTCCTCCATTGGCTAGCTTATTATCCCAGCAGGGTACCTGATCATGGGCAGGTTGTAGGTCTGGATAGCCCGGATCTTGTTCTTACCAT
>NW_005187533.1:1003148-1010077 GCF_000239375.1 Pundamilia nyererei | reverse complement strand
TTACTGCAGAATTACAGCAATGCTCAGGAATTGGCAAGTTCATAAAGACACTTCGAAAATTACTTTTGGAAGGATATGATATTGAAAAAAACAATCACCCATTGTATGTATAAATATGTCAACTCGTATTGAAATTATAAATATCGTGCCAGCCTTGTTGATATAAGTTTCTTGTGTAAATTAATAAGATGTTGAGCAGGGGTAGGAGTTAATAAGTATGTGTATACTTCTTCCTACTCCTTTTCAGACCAAACAATTGTTATTTCATGTTAGACGAATGTGTTTTATTTTATTATATTTCTTTTTTGCTTGTCTGTACAAATACGTGTGTGTGTGTATATCTACACATATATTCGTATCCGTAAACGAAAGTACATGTAGACGAGTATATATTGTTTTTTTTGTTTTTTGGTTGTTTGTTTTATTATGTCTGAAATAAATAAAGATACAATACAATACAATACAAATACCTCACACCACCAGGGCCTGTGTCGATCATGTCGGTGTAATCAATCACAATTTCTTCTCCTGGCCTCTCTGGCATGAGAAACTTACCGGCTTCAGATTTTACCGCTGGCTTTGGGTTGTGTGCCCCACAAATTAGGCACGTTCTGGCCTTTTCCAGTATCATCCTTCTCAGATCAGGATGCCACCATTGGCACAAGTTTCTCTCCATCTGTTTCACACCCACGTGGCCAAGCCCGTGAGCCTCACTCACCTTCTGTTCTGCCATTTTGGCCGTTAAAGCGGGACGCCCATCTGGCCCCCTCCACAAACCGCCATCTTGCCAGGCTCCTTTGTTTTGCCACACCCCCTTTTCCTCTCGGGATGTCTCCTCCTGAGCCTGTCTGACTTCTTCCATGCTGTTAGTGCTGGCTTCCTCTTCTACGGTTACCTGCACCATTTGTCTCTGTCCTTTGTAGCCTGCTGCTTCCTTTGCGGCTTCATCAGCTTTCTGATTTCCTTTCGCCACCATACTGTTTGCTTGTGAGTGGCCTTTGCATTTTATGATACTCACCTCGTCTGGATCCTCCAGGGCCTTTTCCAGTTCCTCTATTTCCTTCTTGTGACAGATTGGTGCATTAGTAGCCGTTCTGAACCTGGCTCTCTTCCACTGAGCCAGTTCCACATGAGCTGCTCCAAACGCATATGCTGAGTCAGTGTAGATGTTCACTCTCATGTTCTTGGCCAACCTCAGGGCTCGAGTTAGGGCTATCACTTCAGCTCTCTGGGCCGACTGTTGTCCCTCAATTTTTCCTGCTTCTTTCACCTGAAACTCAGTTCCTACTCTACAGACTACAGCATAGCCGGCTTTCAGTCCTTCTTCATCTCTGTGGCAGCATCCATCTGTGAACCAGTCCTCAGCCCCCAGTATGGGCTCTCCCTTTAGATCTTCCCTGATTTTCTCTTCAGCTTGGGCTTTCTTAACACAGTCATGGGGTTCTCCTGACCCCATTAAATCTGCCATATTGATTCCTTCATGTGTGAATGTCAAATTTGGCGCATCTAAGATTTTGCTCAATCTCTGTTGCGTCAGTGGGGTCATTGTGAATGCCTGTGAGTTTACATATGCCACTACACTGTGTGTGGTAAGCACTTTCAGTGGGTGTTCCCTCACTATGTGTGCTGTTTTCTGAATTATTTTTGCTACACCTGCTGCATGTTGTGTGCATGTGGGATGCCTTGCTTCCGTTGGATTTAATCTTATACTGACATACATAAGCACATCTCTACCTCCCCCTTTTTCTGAAACAATGCACCATTTACAACTCCATTTGTTTCTGAAACATCAAGGTAAAACGCCTCATCGTAGTTAGGTATGGCCAGATCTGTGGCTCTTGACAAATCTTGTTTTAATGAAATGAACGCTGTCTCTGTGCCCGGCGTCCAAGGCAATTAAGTCTTAAGATTTCGAACGCCGACTTTCTTGATCAGGTCCCTTAAAGGGGCGGTTTTGCCAGCACAGTTCGGGATGAACTGCCTGCTGTAACCTGTCAAGCCAAGAAAACAAAGCAACTCCTTCACAGTTCTTGGTTTTGGATGTGTCAGAATTTGATCTCTGTGTGTGTGTTCATTAATCCCACTGATTTGTGTGCGATCACCCGGCCCAGAAATGTTACCTCTGGTCGGACCAACTGCAGTTTTTCTTTACTTACTTTGAAGCCACACTCCGCCAATCTGTTCAACACCACGAGCGATGCTGCCGTACAGGCCGCTGCTGACGGGGCTGCAATAAGAAGATCATCAACATACTGTATCAGTGTACAACCCTCCGGCAGTTGACATGGGGACAGTGCCTCTTTCAACACCTGATTGAAAATGCCTGGTGAGAGTGCAAAGCCTTGTGGCAGGCGTGTGTACCTGAATTTCTGGCCTCTGTATGTGAATGAGAAAATGTCTCTAAGTGACTCATGCAGTGGGAGACAAAAGAATGCATTTGCTAGGTCAATACAGATGAACCACTTTTGGTCCCAGGTAATTTCGGTCAGAGCTGTGTATGGATTTGGTACAGGTGCAATGTCAGTCCTCAGAATGGCATTAATCGCTCTCAAATCATGTGCCATACGGTTCTTCCCTGTCCCGTGTTTTTCCACTGGCAAAATAGGTGTGTTCCAAAATGAACATGAGGGCTCAAGCACTCCTGCCTTCCACAGCCCTTCAATGGTTTCAGCTATGCCTTCCTCTGCTTCACTTTTGTGCTTGTATTGTGGTCTGTTAATTGGTGTGTCAGATTTCATCTGGAACAGGACAGGCGAACAGTTAGCCAAGCCCACATCCAAGTGTCAGGCAATTTTGAGAGCTCAGCTACTGCATCAGGATGATCCGTTCTTTCCCTGCCATGTATTCTGGAAAAAATTTTATGTTCTAAGATCACTGCATCGTTGGACAAACAAGTTATGCGATATATTTTACATTTTGGTGCATACCAGACATTTGGAATTTGGGTGCTTTGCCAGCACGCGTTGTCCAGTGCCCGCTTGACCATCGGTCCCAGATCTCTTGCCTCATGACCTTCGTGAACCGCCAATGTAATGTGAGGGGCTGAATCCTCTCCCACATTGTATCAAGGCAGTTGTTCATCTGTAAATTTCACAGCCGCGGCCACACCTTCTGGTCCAACATAAATGTTATGTGTTCGCACATTCCAAGTCTAACCTTCAAGATCAGACTGGAACTGTTCCCGATAAGTGTCGTTATCTTCCCTATCATAAAAGAGAGTGACGTGGAAAAGATCTCGTGGCGGGGAATAGACGGCCAGGCTCATTATCCAGGGTCTCCACCGCTGATAATGTCTCAGAATGCCTTCTTCCACTAGCCTCCCCCAGTAGATTTCGGCAGTGGCTTGTTCAGAGTTCTGGACTAGATATTGAGTCTTTGAAGGTGATCCCAGGCACGGGAATTCTTTTCCTCCAGGCAGAGTAACAGTCAGTCCATCTGCAGAGCACATGATTGTGGCTCCCAGCTTCACGAGCAGGTCCCTGCCCATGAGATTTACAGGCACCTGTGAGGAAACCACATATTGGTGTTTCAAAGTCTGTCTTCCCAGCTTTGTCAATGCTGGATCTGTCAATGGCAGAGTCATTGGAACCCCGGAAAAACCCACCACATTAACTGTGTGACAGGAGAGTGTTGCACTGTCTGGTGAGGCTCTCAGTGTTGAGTATGTTGCTCCAGTGTCCACCAGGAAAGACAATTCAGTGCCTTCCACGGTCATTGACAGCATGGGTTCTGCCGTCCCCACGCTGTTTGGTCTCTCCGGGCTCCGTCAGTATTGCTCCCCCTCCCAGCCCCAGTCAGCTACTGGGTACTGGGCGACTGGTGCTGCATTTGGGTTTGGAGCTTGATGTGCTCCCCTGTAAGCAGCTCCTCGTCTTGGGCCTCCTCGTGCCTGGGGTTGATTGCCACGCCCTTGCCATTGTTGGGGCGGTTCAGGGCAATGTCGAGCCCAGTGTCCTTCTGCTCCACATCTCAGACACGCAGTCCAAGACACACTGCCGGGATTCCCTGCATTCCGAGCCCTTTGTCCTCCCCTTGAGGATCAACCACGCCCTCTCTGCGGTCCACCGGTCTCTTTCTTTCTCTCTCCTGCCTTGTTTCTCGCCTCTGTCAGCTGTAGCTTAACCAGCTGCGCCTGTGCCTCCTCTAACTCTTTTGTTTGTTCACAAGATCCTGTTAGTGTTGAAGTCTGTGTGTCACGTGTCTCTCCCACTGTACGGAGTCTGCAACGGCAAAATCTGGGTTCTTTTCTAAGTCAATTGCAACTTGGTTGGACAGCCCTGCCAGCACAGCCGAACGGAACCACGCTCTACTTTCTCCCTCCTTCCCCGGATGTATTCCTGTTTCTGACAGCCATTGTTCCTTTGCTTTAGCTAAAAACTCCCTGGGTGTGTTTTTGGGATCCCAAATAATTTTTGGAATAGCTCCAGTGTTAGGGGTTGGGTACTTCTCCCGGACTGCATCTGCTAACACACTCTGCACCTCATGGTATGGCAGGTCATTTGCGTATCTGGTTGTTTGCGCTATCTCCTCTACATCTGCTAACCCACCACCCAGCATACAATGTCCGGCTAAGGCACGAAAATCGCCAACAGCGTGTTCTTCTCCTTCGGTCAGTGCGCCCAGCTTTCTCAGCCAGCTAGCTCCTCCCTCAGTTATTGGTGGAAGTTGTTTAACCAATGCTTCCAAATCTCTTACCTTATAGGCGTGATAAACTGGTTCGTTCTTTGGACCTGCTATTAAAGGCAGATTTAAAGCAGGGTCAGCAGCTCCTCGTTCAAAACTCACTTTTCTACTCTTCCTCAACTTTCCCTTTCCCTTTGAGCTCTCAAACATGGGCCGTCTCTGTGCTCGGTCTCTCTCCACACTTCTTCCCCTCAAATCTAGGCTTGTACCTGGTTGGGACTCAGCTCCTCCTCCGTCTCCGTCCTCCTCATCGGCCTCTTCTTCCGATGAAGTCACACACTCTTCATTCTCCTCTTCTGACACTCCCTTCATTACTCTCTGCTTTATGACATCCAGTGCCTTCAATGCCTCTAATAGCGCACGTGGGGCCTCATGCATTCGTCCATACACTTCTCCTTCCCAGGGTTCCCCCTTGGTTGTTATCTCAGGTCTTGCTGACCTACTGGTTTGGGCCTGCCCTTCTTTTGCCAATTTTGACAACTCGTGAGACGTTGGGTGTGCCATTGCGTCCCCTGGTGGTATCATGTCCTCCATTCTAGGGGTCCTTTTGGCCTCTATCTCCTGCCTTGGCTGTTCCACCATTGACACTTCGGCCCGTATCATGTCTCCACCAGCCAGCAAACTGGGAGGCAAGGTCGAGCCTTCATCTGCAGCTGAGGCTATCATTCTCCCTCCCATGTTTTGGGACTGGCCTTCCACTGCCCTTGTCCCTTCTTCGGGGATAGTTTGGCGTGCGCTAGTATATTCTACGTCTACTACTCCTCCAAGAACAACTCCAGTTTGTCCGTCTGGACCACGAACTTGTCCCCCTCCAAGGGTCATTACAGGCATGACATACTAGGCGGGCACTAGGCGTCAATGCGGCCCAAGGATATAGTTTCGGTGTGTGATACCTGTTAGCTTCTTCTACCTTCGGAGTCAAATCCGTCATTCGGTCCTCTAGCTTCTTATTTTCCTCCTTCAAGTGTTTCAAAGACTCCATTATACTCACCATGTCTCCTGATTTTCCTGTGTCATCCTCCTCCTCTCTGTCTGGTCCAGTCATCTCCGCCTCTTCCTTCATCCAGAAAGAGGCTGCCTTCCATAGGAACAGCCACTTACAGCACTTGGCATGATTTTCTTTTAGGTCCTTAATTTCTCCTTTGGCTTTCCTGTTCACTGAACGTCCCTCGGACTCCTCTTCTAATTGTTTCAATCTCTGTTCGCATCTCTCTCCTTCAGTTTTTAACACAAAGCTCAGAGCTATTTTGCCACCCAGCCCTTTCTGTTGGGACATAATGAGTTTGCTTACCTCAACCTCCATCGTTTGGCGCTCCTTCTCTGCTGATTTTAATGCTCCAGGGGAAGCCAAACAAATAGCTTTCTTAAGAGAATATGGCCGTGGAGTCTTTCAGTACAACTTTGTCCAGCCACTGGTAGGATTTCTGGATATCAGCCATCTCCTCTATCTGCCGGTGGTACATATTGTGCATGGGCCTGTCCTTCCATGATAGTTCCTCCTTTTCCTCCTCTTTCTTGGGTTTCTGCTGCCTGAGGTATTCACTGAGCATGCGGCCGGTCAGGGCCATCTTCCTGATGTATTAATGGATGTTCGTTGTCTCATCCCGGACTATGATGCGGACACTCACTAGTCCCCGGCCTCCTTCCTTCCGTGTAGCATACAGCCTCCAGGTGCTGGACTTGAGGTGAAACCGTCCATGGGGAAGAGCTTCCTTGTCTTGATGTCGATGGCTTCTATCTCCTCCATTGGCTAGCTTATTATCCCAGCAGGGTACCTGATCATGGGCAGGTTGTAGGTCTGGATAGCCCGGATCTTGTTCTTACCATCCAGCTGACTCCTCAGGAGTTGCCTGACCGTCTGCAGGTACTTGGTGGTTGCAGCTTTCCTAGCGGCCTCTTCATGGTTCCCATTTGCCTGTGGGATCCCCAGGTACTTATAGCTGTCTATCACAGGTGCAAAATACCAAGGGCTCAAGGAAGAGTTCGAGAAGATGTGGAGGTTGAAGGTATTAGTGGTCCCAGTGGTAATCGGAGCAATTTAGTGTTTCCAATTAACCTAACCCTACTAACTGCATGTCTTTGGACTGTGGGAGGAAGACAGAGTACCCGGAGTGAACCCACACAGACACGGGTGTAAAACACCCAGCACACCCCTGCGGGCGGTTTATCCTTCAAGCTCGGGTCCTCTACCAGAGGCCTGGGAGCTTGAGGGTCCTGCGCAGTATCTTAGCTGTTCCCAGGACTGC
>NW_005187533.1:999684-1000853 GCF_000239375.1 Pundamilia nyererei | reverse complement strand
TCCACTTAAATCAGCAAAGGCTGTTTCTCCTCTGCCAAACAGGACCCACTACTGCAGATTAGTGCTCCCATTCTGAGCCAAAGCACTTTACATGAACACAAAATTCATTCATCCCCAGAAAACTTGGTGATCCACAATCTTCTCCTTTAGCTACAGGGAAGAAGAAGCTCTAATTCTGACCACTGGGTATTTTTAGAAGGTTCAATTCAATTTCACTATCTACACCCAGGCCTGGTTACTTCCGGACCTGTTGAATCAAGACTTCCTTTAACTAGAACCTGTCCGACAAAGTAAAGTAGGCTAAAAGATTTCAAAAAGCAACACATCATACCACGATATCTTAAACTGACCTGAGCTTCTCAAGTTTAGGGCAGCCTAGACCAACAGACAGTACAGAGAACAATGAGTCCTCAAGTATGTCACCACTCAACTCTAGTTCTCTTAGATTTGAGATGACTGATTTTATGGCTGATGCAAAATCTTCCATCTCTCTTTCTGCAAGCCCTTTGCCAGAAAGACTGCAAGACCAAAGGACACAAAATCAAAAGAAATCAGTACAAGATGTTACAAAACAATCATATAAATATGATAATTTTACTAACCTTAGAGCTTCTAGTTTACACTGAGAATTTTTCAGTCCATCAGCCAAGGTTTCTGCACATTTATCCGCCCTACTGCCAAAAGTACTATTCACTATGTGCAGTTCAGTTAACACAGAGTGTGGCATGCAAAGAGCTGAAGAGATAGTTTTATATTCCCAAACACCAACATTTACACCTGAGATTCTGTAGAATTAATAAAAGGACAATTGTTTAAATATCAGATACAGTTTTTAAAATAATACATTATTTCTTAACTTAATAGAAAATTGTGAACTCAATAAACCCCTTTTCCATCTGCACCCTGACACAGTCCAATATTACGGGATTTCCATAGGGGAAAGGATTTAGTTTTCCCTAATTGAACATTTAAAAAAAAAAGATCAATTAGATCTTACAATTTCATTTTACTTATATAGAACCAGTCCACAACAACATACCAAATCAAAATAAGCATTAGATGTTTCAAATATTCCTTTTGTGGCACACAAAATGGTAAAGGCGCTGATTAGCTAACTGTAACACCTCCTGCAGCATGAAAAGAACAATATTTTAAACAGATGATTGATG
>NW_005187533.1:997383-999007 GCF_000239375.1 Pundamilia nyererei | reverse complement strand
AAGATAGACTTGAGCTCTTCATCAGACCCTTTTAGCATGAAATCCTTGAGACTTTCAGAATCAATTTTTTTATTTACAAAACTGTGATATACAAAGAGAGCAGCAAAATACTCTTGAACTGTGAGATGCACAAAGCAGTAAAGTTTCTTTGTTAGGAACACACTCTCTTCTTTGAATATTGCTGTACACAACCCACATTAAACTCCAGCTTTCGTTATATCTTTGTCATACTTCTTCAGATCTTTAGCAGTGAATATGATCCGGCCTTTTTCTAGTTGCTCAAAAGCCAACCTGCCTAATTTCAAAATGAACTCTTCATTTGACTTAAAGATCTCTGCTGTATCAGGCTCTTCCTGGTCGCCATATTTTCCATTAGCTATCGTTGTCTGAATAAGAAGGAAGTGTGTGTACATCCCAGTAAGAGTTGTGGGTATTTTTTGGTTTCCATCTTTGGTGTTTCTCATTTTACGCATCAAATATTTAAAAACATCTACAGCAATCCAACAGAAGATAGGTATGTGACACATAATGTACAGGCTCCGTGACATTGTCATGTGTTTAATTATTTTTTCAGCGACTGCTTTGTCTTCAACTCTCTTTCTATTTTTTGTGGATCATCAAATCCTCTGACCTCAGTCCACTGGTAAACATACTCACGAGAAATGCGTTGAACTGCTCCTGGTCTTGAGGTAATCCAAAAAAGTGCAGAGGGAAGAAGATATTTCCTGATAAGGTTGGTCACCAGAGTGTCCACTGAGGACACCTTCGTAGCATCATCCAGTATTGTGGTCGTTTTGAATTTCAGCTGAAGTTGACTTTCATCGAGACCATCAAAGATGAACAAAACTTCACGATCAGCCAAAGCTCTCGCAACTGCTATGGTTTTAAGTTCTGGATGGAATGTTTTCACAAGGTTCTCAAAGCTAATCTGATAATCTTGGACCAGATTTAGCTCCCTGAATGGAAACATAAGGATGAAGTCCAAGTCCTGATTGGCTTTTCCATCTGCCCAGTCAAGGATGAATTTCTTCACAGAGACAGTTTTTCCAATGCCAGCAATTCCCTTTGTCATCACAGTCCGAATTGCTTCATGTCCTTGTCGCCTTGCACATGTTTAAAGATATCATTACAGTTGATTCAAGTACCCTCAACAATTTGATTCTTTATCTTCAATCTCCCAAATCTCATGTTGTTCATTGACATGTTCATTCTCTCCTTGTATAATGTAGAGCTGTGTGTAAATTTTATCCAATGATTTTTCATCCATACGAGACTTTTCATTGCCTTCCAACTCCCACTGACACTTTTGCCTTAGATATTCTTTGTTCTTTTTAAAGACCTCCTTGATGACATCTTCTGCTGTAGGTAAAGAGGAAAACCACCAATTTCAACCAAAACACATAATTTTAACGTTAACTTGGTCATTTTGACCTTGGTAAAGGATAAAAAGCCACAAGCGGACACGGTCACCGCCTTATCCGAGCTGCATGAGGCACCCACACAGCACCAGACACAACACCGGGACGCTGCGCTTATTATGACGGGGGACTTTAATAGTGCCAACCTCAAACGCGCAGCGCCGAACTTTTATCAACACATCACCTGCCCCACCAGAGGTGAAAGG
>NW_005187533.1:963791-973873 GCF_000239375.1 Pundamilia nyererei | reverse complement strand
AAAAAGTACTGAAAACGCTTTTTGATGGTTAGTGCTTTATGCTATTACACCATTACACTACAGATGCTCTGAAAATGATTTTTTATTAATCAACTGATATATTTCAAAATGCTTAACTTTGTACAGACATGACAAGAATAACACCAAGGCTGTTCTTTTTAGGAGGTTAGACTGTTAATTAGTAACTTGTTACGGTAAAGTGAAAGTATTCAGGACAGACTAGCGCCTGCTCTTTTTTTAGATAAATTTTATCAAAACTCTTTAACTTTTGTACACAGAGAGGAAATGTGCAGCTAAGTAAAAGCATTTAAACCATTTTCGCAGCTGCTTATCTAAGGTTTGCACAATATCAGTGTAGCTGTACCTCTTGCAAATCTTCTGTACATATACAAAAAAAACAAACTCATTCACAAAGTTTTTGCAACTTCCTAATGCAAAGTGCCAAATACTTACTTCGTATAAGTGTAGTCTCTCATTTTCAGCTGTTCAAGAAGAATCTTAGTCAGTTTAGCAATAAAACCAAATGTTATCCAAGACAGACTACTTTATAGACTGCAATAAACGTTTATTATGACTTAGCTTTTTGTTAAAGAGAAGCAGTTTGTAGTGGGCGGGTAAATAATTGCATAACATGTGCTGTGGTGTGACTACTTTTAAATGGAGTGTAACTCTTTAATCCTGAAACCTGGGGAAAATGAATAATGTTTCAATGTTTGAGACACGTAATGTGTAAAAGACACAGACGATCTGCTGACTTGGTAACTGCAAAGCTCCTCTGGCATTAAAATCAGCACAAAAACCATCCACCTGGAGCATCCATGGCCGAGCAGCTCCTGAAGGTGTCCCAGTGCTTTTGTCCCTCAAGTGTGGGTATTCGGTGACAGTCTGCAAATGCAACACCGAAGAGAGAGAGAGACTACACAAATATTTGAAAACCTTGGTAACCAAAATCCCTTGAGTTTGCTTTTGCTGTAGCAGAACTAGAGGAAAAATTCAATTGTCCAAGCTTCACACTCATGCAGAGGTCTCATTTTGTTGATACTGTAAGTTTTTGGTTGGGCAAAAAGAAAAAGAGCCTTACGTTTTTTGGTTTGTTTTTTCGAGCTTTGTTTTTAATCGGGAAAGAAACATTGAATCCTTTCACGCTTAGTCTGCCATCACAGAAATCACTTCACACAAACCTGTGTATATTTGCATTTATTGAAAGTTTTCCTGAAACTCACTTCTTGAACACACCTTTGTGATGTGTGCAGCTTTAGAGTAATCCAATTCCAAAGTATTCATGAAAGAAACCAAAGTACTAGTCCTTGTCAAGAGATGTATTCTAAGACACTTCTTCAGCTGAGAATCAGAGAGGAGAAAGACACAGTTTTACTTGTATACAAGGGCAGCACAGAGTACTCGAACTGAGACTGAGGGCTCTGATACTCGCCCTGAGAGACTACCCTGGTCTTTATTTATAGATCAGTGGGCGTTTGTTCCTTACATTGGAATGCGGAAGTGTATATGTGTGTGTGTGTCAGAGTGTGACCCCATAAACAACTTCCCTTAACCTGCTGGTCTGAAAAATCCAACAGTTCATCTATATGTAAAAAAGGCACTTAGACTAAAACGGACATAGCTACGTTAATCCTACCGTAAAACAATAAGACAAGGTACGACCTTTACCATGCTCCTAGGATGTGAGGGTGAACGCCAGAACACCCTGGAATGTACACCAAGTTGTTACAGACCTCCTAGGATGAGACATTCTTTCAGTATGCCACCAACTATATACTTCTAAACGCAAATGATTACATGCAGTATTCTACCATATGCAAACTTATATCATTAAAAGATTATACTGAATACTAAGTACAATTTTCCATTGACAGTCATAAAGAATAAAACCCCACAAAGAGCACAATAAAGTTTTATTAACAACAATAATAATAACAATAATAATAATGCAACATTGTTTTGGAGCTGTATATTAGAGGTAAACTGTACTATATTTTGAAGTAATGCACTAATTGAATCATGGTGACCTTAACAGTGATATGCAACACTGTCCTTAACAATCTGAAAGCAGACAAAGAAAGAAGAGCTTGAAACAAAAGTTCACCGTTTTCCATCTGAACCGAAAATACTGATGAAAGGCACAAGTTACAAAGTGCAGCTTCTTTAGCTTTATGTGACCATTAAGGTTTATGGTACTTAAAAACTATGTGAGCAAAACACTGGCCCCGAAACAACATCAGCACAAGGACTGTCCATGCTGTCCAGCACAAACTCAAGAGTGAGCAGCTGGAAATTTAAATAGGCGGCTTCATGTCCTCTTCCCAACTACTCGGGTATGACTGAAGTAGCGACTGCACTATAAGGTCCATACCGGCCAAATACATCTTTACCCACCACAGCCGCACACACCCTGTGACCAGGCTTATACTTTCTGACCAGCACACACATGGGCAAATTCAAGGCCTTCACCTCACCGAGGATATTCCAGTCTGGGAAAGCGCCACTGCCCTTAACCTTTTCCATAGTTAGGAAGATCCTGCAACAGGGACAAAGAACAGAAAAAAACAATATCATCAGTGAGTAACTTAAAGTCAAGATTACTAGTAAAGCCTAAGAACTCACTGACTGCTTCCATCAGGTGGTTACAAAAACTGGCAGCAGCGTCACAGTGAGATCCTCAAGAAGACCTTTTGTTTTTCATATTGGTCGTAAGGCTGAGAAACTACACGCTCGACACACAGTGATGAGTTCAACACTGCTTCTTACGTGTAACTGTCCATGGGTGGAGCAGATGGGTCTTCCTCCACCACTTTCCAGAGGATAGAGAGGCCGCTGGGGTTTCTGATGAGGGCCAGATTTACTTCAAGTTTCTGAGGGATGCTATACGAGGCCGCTTCCATGTTCAGGACGGAGGGGAAGGGTCTAGAAGGAAGAGGAGGTAACGAGAGTCCGTTCTGAGGAAGGAAGGAAACTTAAGTGAGTGGGTGTGATGTACCTCAAAGAGTGGAGTGAACCAAATGTATTTTCAGCATGGGTGTATTACCTGCTCTGAGTCAGTGTGACTGGGACTCCTCGTGGCGACAGAAGAGACACATTCTGTTTTCACCTTTCGATGCCTCGGCTCTTCAAACTCTTCTTCACTGTTTTCTTTTTCTTGCTTAGCTGTGTACTCATGCTGATTTTACACATGCCAAAATGGAAGATGTCAGTAATGATAAAAAAAATGAAAAGACATTTAAAAGAACTATTTTTTGCTTACCCAAATAGCCTCCACACATTCATTTGTGGCAAAATAAATAAAATAAAAGAGAGCGCATAGTAAAGCATCCCACCTTAAGCTGAAAAGGCCGTTGAGGAGTCAGAACTGGAGGCAGCCGCTCCTCATTTGAATCAGTCGTGGCAGCTGTCATAATTTAATACAGATTATTTAAAATGTGAAGGAGGAGAAGGGAAGAAACAGGAGGAAGTAGGAAAAGGGGGATTTTTGTTATAAAAATTAAAAATGGTTGACTTTTCTTCATTACCTTCATGCGTCCTCTTTACTCCTCTTCTCGTGGTTTCCTGGGCAGAAAGAAAGCCACTAAATTAGAGGTGAAATTATTACGACAATAATAATAATAAATAATTATAGTTATAATAACGAGTAAGTAAAGCTTATTTATATAGCATGTTACAAAAATCAAAGTGCTTTAAAATATAAAGTATTAATATTGACCTCAAATTAAAGTTATGCAAAATTAAATTTATGTATTGTTATTATTATTATCGTTATTATCATCATCATCATCATCATCATCATCATCATCATCATCATTATTGTTATACACTACCAGTCAAAAGTTTGGACACCTTCTCATTGTACAGCTTTTATTTTTACTACTTTCTACATTGTAGATACAAACTAAAGACATTAAAATATATATATAGCAAGATATCTGGAATTATGTAGCAAAGAAAAATGGATAAATAATAAGTTTTATATTTTAGATTCCTTTGATTTGTTGTCAGCGCTGCAAACCCTTGGCCTTCTCTCAATGAGCTTCCTGATGTAGTCACCTAAAATGGTTTTCACTTGACAGGTGTGTCAGGGTTCATTTGTGGAATTTCTTGCCTTCTTAATGGGGTTGTGCAGAAGTCAGGTTGGTACACAGCTGACTATTTCACAACTGTTAAAATGTATATTAGGGCAAGAACCAATAGGCTAAGAAACGAGAAATGAGTTTGGGATCTGAAGCGGAGTTTGCACCCAGATTACTACGGTAGACGTACTGCTCCGACAATCCATCAAGTGGTGCAGCTTACCAAAGTTATACTAAAACATTTTTTGACCAATTTTTGAGCGCTGTGTACCACATAAAATCGGTTCGAGGTCAATAAGCATAACCAGGAATTCATAAATAGGCACACTGTCGATGTTTGAGAAAATTATAGGATTTTAAGTGTGCCTTATAGTGCTGAAAATACCGTATATATTAAACACCTCTCAAAGGTCAGAAAGATAAAACCCCAACTATCTGACTGAAGAGCTCTCTTTAGAAAAAAAAAAAAGACCTCCAACAGATTCAGGATAAGGGAGGAGGCGGGTATCTGCTATCACCAGTTGGGAGGGAAAGAGATATATGCTGACAAAGATTCCAACATGCAGTCTACTTGAATTACATGCTCTGTGTCTCTATCAATGTCTCTCGTCTTGTCATGAAAGATACCGTCTACTTTCACTCTTTGACCCTTTGGATTCTCAAACTGCATCAACTCCTCAACTCAGAGACCAAAAACAAAGATGGACAAATGAACTCAAGACAGAAAACAGACAAAGATTCAGCTGGTAGGTGATTTATTATCTTATGGAACCAGCATTACTTTTGTGTGCTTCTGTAGTTCTCATAACTGGCATATACAATCACTGGCTACTTCATTGGACAACTGAGTAATCAGCCAAACCCATAGCAGCAACTTATTCCATTTAGACATGGTCAAGACAAACTGCTGATGTTCAAACTTGGCAAAAGGGATGCCAATAACCACTTTTTCCAACAAAAGGTATGCAGAAGAGCATCTCTAAATGCACAACAAGGTAAACCTTATAGCAGATGGGTTATAACATCAAAAGACCACAGGGGCTGCCACTCATATCAGCTAAGAACAGGAAAGTGAGCTTAAACCAATACTGGAAAATACAATAATGGGAAAAATGTTGTTTGCTCTGTATCGTGGCTTCTGCTCCAACATTCAGACAGCAGGTTCAAAATGTGACGTAAACAACGTGAAAACATGAACCCATGGATCCTACCTTCTATCAATAGTTTGGGCTGGTGGTGACGCACTAGTGTGGGACACACTGGGCCACTTAGCACCCAGTGAGCATTGTTTAAATGACACAGCCTCTCTTACTATTCTTTCTTTGTTCATCCCTTTATAACCCCAGTATGACAATCTTCTGATGGCGGCCAAGATTCACCAAGATAACTCACCATGTCACCAACCTCAAACTAGTTTCTTAAACATCAAATCTCAATCCAGTAGAGCACCTTTGGGATGTGGTGGAACTGGACATAGAAGTGCAACTGACTAATCTGCAGCAACTGTGTGACTCATCATGTCAATATGGACCAAAATCTCGGAGCAATCTTTCCAGCACCTTGTCATGAAGAATGAAGCCAAAGCGAGACCAATCCAGTACTAACAAGGTTTACCTAGTAAAGGGGTCATATGAGTGTACGTGCAGTTATGCAATATTGCTTATTTTTAAAGGCTCCTACCTCATACTCCAATGGGCTGTTAGGAGTTGGAGGACGCTGCTCCTTATTTAAATCTGCCATGGCAGCCATCAAAGCTTATGTGGATTATGTAAAATAACAAGTGACAGAAGGGATGGGAAATAGCAGGAAAAGGGATATAGTTTATTCATATGCTGATTCATATTATTACATTTCAAGGTATTATAACAGCTTATTGTATCTGCAGAGAAAGAACGTTAGCACAAGCAAAATAAGATACGCATTTTAGATTTGAGGTACACAAACATTTACATGTATGAAACCAAAATACTCTTGTTTTACAAAGTAAAGACATTTTATAAATGAGACATGACAATCTAAGAACTTTTTAGTAAAAATCATCTTAAAGGATCTGCATCATCGCCATGATAACAAAGACACTAGCTGCCCAACTTGTGCCCAACTTATTAATCTATTTAAATATTTCCCTGAGACAGACTTAACTGGTTATTCTATCATTGGTGAAATAGAAGTATATCCCTTTCTTCTTTTGGGGTTCAAAATAAAAGCTTATAACTGGTAGCATTACCAGAATACATACAGAAATGAGTAAATCTCAATTTTCACATGTGCACATATACTACACAGGTCATGCCCATCCATACAAATGCAAAACTATATACCTTAACACATAAAAACTCCTGCATGTGAATAAACTTACCTTTACTGTCAGCACGCATCTTCTTAAGTGTCTGTCTTGTGATTTCCTGGATAGAAAGAACCAATAAGCTTTGAATATGAACCCCAATGCAGATGTTTTACTGTGAAATTTTACCCTGAGACCTTTCAAGAAGCTGCTGACCCCAACAAAATTTTAAATCAATAAGTGATTTTAAACTATTTTTAAAAAACTGACTAAATAAACAATGGCATATTTACCATCATCTGAAAGAGCCCCCCGTTCTTGGTTGCATCTATTGAGAAATAAAATGGCATTGAATAAATATTAATTTCAGCAAGAAATACTCAGTGATATTAATGTGCTTGGTAGGTTCTTACTCTGTGAAACAGCTTCCATGTCTCTTTCTTCTGAATTTGTTCTGCGGATTAAATGAAATTGTAACAAAACTGATAAAATAAATGTCAAAGAAGCTTGGAAAGAAAAGCGTCTGGACTTCTTTAAGTTGCTTGAAGACGTTTCACCTCTCATCCGAGAAGCTTCTTCAGTTCTAAGGTCAAATGGTGGAGAGTCCCAGATATAAACCTAGTGGGAGTAACCCCCCACAGAGGGACAAAAGGACCCCCTGATGATCCTCTAATCGCCTGAGCCAAGGTGTGAAACTGGGCATGGGTCCCAATCAGCCAGAGTTTCGGGTGTGTTCACATTTTGGACAGAGAGGACAGATGGTTTGAAAGAGGAGTGAAAGAAGCCATCTATGTCCACTGTGAGCGACCATCTTTGAACAGAGGCGGGGGTTTACGACACCAACTCTCTGCCATCTATAATCCAGTTTTGAGATCCCTTCCCAGACGCCTTAACGCCCACTCACATCCTGGGCAATCTGACCTCAGGAATTCGCATGATAAGGTGGGGCCAGGTTTCACAATGAACTCACCCGAAACCCTGGCTGATTGGGACCCACACCCAGTTTCACACCTTGGCTCAGGCGATTAGAGGATCATCAGGGGGTCCTTTTGTCCCTCTGTGGGGGGTTACTCCCACTAGGTTTATATCTGGGACTCTCCACCATTTGACCTTAGAACTGAAGAAGCTTCTCGGATGAGAGGTGAAACGTCTTCAAGCAACTTAAAGAAGTCCAGACGCTTTTCTTTCCAAGCTCCTTTGACTACGATGACCTGGATGACTGAGAACCTTCACAGACTGATAAAATAAATCACAACCATAAAGTCACATCAGGGTCTTCATTTTGATGGTATACTTAAACCCCTACACTGGACACTGATGTGTCACTCCAAGCCCTGCCTGGTCCTTTAATGTTACTATAGATGTATGATGTGTTTCTTTGTAATTATTGTTATTTAGCTGTTTCATGCATGAATTATGATAACCTCAGTCAGGATTTTTATTCATCTTTTCATGCCTAAGGATGAATGGGGGTCCTGATTGAGGTTGGCATAGTTCATGCATGACAGGGTTAATAAGTTCACATGACCACCTCATTCATTAAGTCCTGAAAAAAAGAGGAAAAAGAAAAGAAAAGAAAGAAAAGAGAAGAAAAAAGGAGAAAGTAAAAGAAAAAAAAGAGAAGGGTCTTCATTTTTAAAGATTAATATATTAGAGCTGGTTCTACATACCTGACCAGAGTGGGCGCTGCATTCTGAAAGTTAAAATGGTAAAATTGATCATGTTGCGTTAGGATTTTTAAATTACTGCATGTACACAATGAATAGTGTTTCAATATTAAATTCCATAAAATTAAAAAATGTGATTAATTCTACTGTGCATTTTGTCTTTGTTACCTTTTTTTGCATCTTTGTCACATAGTCAATAGCAGCTTCTGCTCTTTTAGACAATATTTTAACTCGTGCCTGTGGGGGGAAAAAAAGTGTGTTAGGGTTTGTTTGGATTTTTTTTGTTTGTTTTTTCTTTTTTTATTTAAACACTACTTCGTCTTAGGCCCCAGTCACACAGGCCTAGAGACTGGCTGGAAACCACGGATTGCTATGAAATTAGAAAGAAAAAAAAAAAAGTGGAATCCCCAGTCTCAGTCATGCAGACCAGTTAGTAAAACTGGCATCACATTGTGGGAGGTTACTTGCTGTTGCTAGGTGAAACTAATTGCAAAGAGGTATATGGTTCGGCACCAAAAACCTCCGTGATTGCTTCGATGGCTTAGTTTGGATGCAAGACACTGACTTATTTACAGCGCCAACTACTCGCTAAGCAGTACCGAAACTGTAAGGAGTACTACAGCAACAGGAAATTAAGACAGCTTATCTTCAAAAGTTAGACTTTTTGAAAAGCATTGGTTTCAGAGACATTCAAAAATACAACTTTTACTTTAATGGCAGTGTTCACGCTTCAAGTTTCACTCCTGCTCATTTTTTAGTTAGCAAGTGTTAGGAGACAGGCCGTCGTCTCACATTCAAACTACAGGCAACCATGGCAATCTGGTAGAGACCAGAGGAGGTTCTGTGGCACAGCACACTCTTTACAACCATTTTTACCAATTAACAGCAAGCAACCTGCCACAAACACTTGCTCAGTGATTGGGGAATAAACAATATTTTCCCCAAGTAACTGGAGTTGCAGACTCTCTAGACCTGCAAAAAAAGAAAAGGTGCGCACACAAATTTAGCTCGATTCCCTCTAATCAAGAAATAAACTAAGAAACAATATAAGAAAGCAGAGCCTAAGTATAGATGCCCAAAAGTTTTACCGCTTGCTCTAAAATTTAGGAACAAATGCACACAAAAAAAAAAAAGAACATGACAGACCTAGAGACTGATTTTAAGATAGCTTGGTGACATTAAAACAGGGAAGCATGGAGAGAGACAAGAAGAAAGACTGGAAAAAAGAAAACCACAATGGGCGGCGATGAATATGTCCACACGTGAGATGGCATTAATTAAAAACTGGACAGATATGTAAACATATGCAGTACTGACCTCAAGTTTTTCAATGGACCTTTCAAAGTTCACTCCATGTTCAAGCTTTTGAATACTTTCTATTAAACCCTGGAGTTTAGTTTCAGTTGCACTGGGAACCTCCTGCTCCATCAGCTTTTGCACCTGTACGCAAAAATCACATGTATACTGCTGTGTTCATTTTTCAAGTGAAAAAAATATATATTTTGTAGCTGTCTTGCACACACAGCATATTTATGATCAACAGATTTTCAAGGCTCCTTCAGGAAGGGGCTGTGAAGGTAGTCTAAGAGCTATCGCCTGAATGTCTTGGGGTAATTTACAAAAAGTCTTGTTTACATCATTGTTCAGGAGTAGAACATTTTCCCCTTAAGCGTTCCCATAATAGGGTGCCCAAATTTTTAGACATACCATAATTAACAGGAATCCACACCGGATCAATTAAAAATGATTGTTTGTTAATGAACAAAAAATAAAGTGTTTTGACTGTTTGTTTTTTAATGTTTTTTGGGTTTTTTTTAAATTGTGTGTACACAACTGTATACAGATGTTTATCTAACAGAAACAAAGGGCAGAACTGCATGCAGTAGACTCAGATGTTAGTGCTATCCAGCAGATAAAATGGCATGTACAACCATGCACAAAAAAGCAACAGTCTGTTAGAGTGATTTTGTTAAAAGTTGTCATTGTTGTGCTTTAAATTTGTAAACCTGGGGTCCGTTCTTCGTACCTCGCTTACTACATCCAAGATCAAAT
>NW_005187533.1:961075-962973 GCF_000239375.1 Pundamilia nyererei | reverse complement strand
ATGAGCACACTGTCGCGCTGAGCTAAAGGATCCTGTCTGTCCCGCAATATACGCTGAATTCTGAAAACTCTCCTTATCAATCTTGCACCTTCCGCAATGGGTTGCTCGCGTATACGGACAGGACTTGGCTGCGACAGACTTCCCAAATCCACCTTCGCTTTTATAGCCGTGGTCTCTCATCTTGATTACACGAAGTAATTTACTATTACTACTCTAAAATATGAATTACATCTGTAATAATCAAATACATGAAATAGAATGATTAATAGTACATTTCCCTTTTTTTTTTAGGAAATGACCTGTATGTATCTGTATGAAATCAATAAAAGAATCAAATACTGCATTATCTTTAGTTACATTGATTTATGGTAAAACGGTGGTAAAATATCGCTGTTGCTTTCGTATACATGAAGCGGACATACCTGAGTGGCCGCGATCTAATCTTGTTTGCATAAAGTAAACCTGCTCTGCGAGTGCAGAACTAACACAGTCACACAAACTCAAACGTTGTTTCTTACCTCTGACTGGGAGAAGTCCATCTTCATGTTATCGGCTCCAGCAGAAGCTAGAGTCAGGGGTCGCCGCTTCATTCTTCATCCAGACGCACAAACAGAACATTAGTTAGTGACGTGTGTAACTCAGCATCAAGTAGCAAGAGTGTAACTCATAGGTTGTGCCTTGCAGAGAAAGATTGAAAGGTGCTTGCATTAAAACAGTTTAAAATGTTGCCCATACCTTGCAACATTTAACATATTACATGTATATTACCCATTAGCCTTTTCCAATCATGATTATCATACAATGAAAACAAGGTAAGACATTAAGTTCAAGAATGAAAAGTATCTGAATATTGCCCTCTGCTCCTAAAATCCCTTTACTGCCTGAAGAAAAGGTTCATAGCGGAGGTGTCAAACATACAGCCTGTGGGCCAAAAGCAGCCCACCAAATCACTGGATGGCTTTGGAAAATGTTTACATTTCAAAGAAGGAGGGGTGTATAACTGTATTTTGATCAATTTTAAAGGTTTTCTTACTCCCTTGTTAGTATTAGCCTCTTATTTCTTTATTTTTTACAGTGTGAGCTTAAAGAGCCCTGATGCAGGTTTCTTCTGTTCATTAGTGCTGCAATGATTCGTTGACATAATCAATGATGTTGACTATAAAACGTTTTTTGACATATAATTTTATTGTCAGCACGTCTTAATACTAATACATAAAAGTGTTTTTGTAAGTGCAGTATACTACAGGAAACTATTGGGACAGTATCATCGACATCGTCTGCAAAGACTACACTTAATGCTAACGAAAAAGAACGCTGCACAAACGGCGAAATGGCAGAAAATGGAAACTAAGAATTGTTAAAAATCTGAAAGCATTTCACAGAAAACAAAAACAAAGAAAAAACAAAGTTAAATGCAGACTGCTTTCCATCTTTGACAGCAACACTGCAGTGCACGAGCATTTGATATGCCGGCACCCTGGAGCTGTGACATCAACTCTGATTGGGTCAGTTTTCAGGGGTTACGGTTTTTTATCTAATGAGTGAAATGAGACAGTAAAACATTAAACAGGAGTAGCTACACTGTCTCCTAGGTCGTTTTCTCACATTAATATTATCGTCTATTGTGAATAGTACACCTCTTCCACCTAATGTTAGGTTGTTAATCTGTGAGTTGGGCCATATCAGTAATTAATCATAAATGTAATCAGTTAAACAGTGTAATTGGCATTGAACACTACACTATCTGAGAAACTATCATAGACAACCAAATTTGTAAGTAGTAGCAGCTCTAGTATTGAGCACAGGCGTATAGATGAGTTTGTCCTGTACAGAGGCTCTTGCACCTGTCAAATGGCTGAAGACTAGGGATGGGTACCGGTATCGGTTCTGACATAAAC
>NW_005187533.1:931942-937864 GCF_000239375.1 Pundamilia nyererei | reverse complement strand
CTTTCAAACCATCTGTCCTCTCTGTCCAAAATGTGAACATTGGCATCCTCGAAAGAGTGACCTTTATCCTTAAGATGCAGATGGACAGCTGAGTCTTGTCCTGTGGAGGTGGTGACTCTTTCGCTGGTGTCAGCCCCCTCCCTCACCCGAGGGAGGATAAGAAGGACAGACGCAACAACATTGTCATCCCCTATGTAGCCGGTGTATCAGAAAAACTCAGGAGGGTTTTCTCCAAGCATTTCAGACCCAGCAACACGCTCAGACAAAAACTGGTTCACCCGAAAGACAAAACTCCAAAACACAGACTTAACAATGTGGTGTATGCTGTACAGTGCAGCGAGGAATGCTCTGACCTCTACATTGGAGAGACCAAACAGCCACTTCACAAGCGCATGGCACAACACACTATCTTTTTATTTTTTTGTTTTTGTCTACATTATATTAAATGTTTCATTATCGGAAACATTTTAAGAGATACTTGTTATTCTTAACATCGTAACAGATACTCTGACCTGTAACTATCGTAAAATGCTTTGACCGGAAGTAGACACCTTTCGCGCAAGTCTTACACATCATGCGTGGACCCTCATTTATAAACACAACTTCTCACCTCACAAATACCTTATCTGGAACAACAGAGATATTTTATAGAAAAATAAATCACTTTTCCTGGAAACTTGGGTCCAAAATGGGATCCTATTGGTGGCTCAGCTGGTTAATAAAGAGGGACAACTACTTACTTACAATGACTTTATTGCACTATATTATTTTCCAATCAGTGTTCAGGAATTCTCAATGGTGCTTGGTGCCACACCCTCAGGGACTTTAATGTTATATAAAAACACTGACAGCTCAATATTTACCTCAGTCACTCTCCCTGATCCAGCTGAGTCACCAATTGGAAAAATCTGCTTTTCACAAGAACTTGGTAACAGCAATAAGAAAATACGTAGTTTATTCCAAGAAGATATCATCTCTCTCCCATATATAATATCTTATTGGAACCGATATGTTCCAGATATCAAGTGGAAGACAGTCTGGATGATCCCCCATAAATATTTGATTGTAAATAAGGTGAAAGAAGTCTCATATAAAATTCTTCATAAATGTTATCCAGCCAGTCACTACATGGTAAACGTGTCTACTTGAAAATCTCCCATGTACGCCATTTCTTTCTTATTGTTGTAATCATGAATCCTTTTCCAAACTTGCTGCGTTCTATTTTAAGATCTTCGTCCATTTCACTTTGTCAGGCAGGTTCTACTTAATTGATTTCTTGGTCTTGCAGAAATCACACCTGATGAATCAATGTCTTTCTCACACAGGGCCTGGTAGATTTGGACATATTTTTTTTCCCTTATTAAAAACCTGAAACAAAACTGCACTCAGAGTGTAATTCCCATGAAATTTTACAATAAAGCCTAAAATATGGTAAGTAGTACACTGCAACATGGGAAAAGAGAAAAAGACAAGACACTGGAGAGCAAGTACGTATGCACGCATTAATACCCAGTAGAACACTAGTTACAAACAAATATGTTTTATTTATTCAAAGGCATTTTTCGAAAGGTAAAAGCAAAATAAGCACAGATAAATTGATGTGTTGGGGCTGAGTATTTGTTCATAAATCTACTGGATGTTTGACCAGTGTGCCGCTTGAAGAATAAAATAAACGAGCTCGTACACATGATGTAGTTTTCTGCCGGTCCACTAGATGTCGGTAGCAGACAAACGTTCAATCTGATGATGTGACCACAGGACAAAAAATGTTAACAAATCACCAAAGCTGCCACAGAAGCTGCAACAGAGGACAAAATAACTAGTATATTGTAATTTAATTGGCTTTTAAAACAATACAAGGAAATGAGCCGTTAACAAGCAGAAACTGGAAATTGAAAAACTGCTAGCCTGCGAAAACAACTCCACGCAGCAAAATATACACTGACAACATTATGGAGCAACATGAGACTTTAAATCAATTTGGAATTAATACTTCATTAAACATTAGAAATATTTCAGATGCAAAAAAGAAAGAAATCCCCATAAATACAGTTTTGGTTTCAACAACTCAATTTTTTCTGTCAGTATGACCTTATGACATCTACATGGGTATAAAACACACTACAAGAAAAGTATACTAATAAATTCACTCTAAAGATAATAACGTGTTTTATGTTGAATATCTACAACTGAAATGAAAGGGACAAACTATTTCATTTTTACTTTGTAGTGCCATAAAGACTGATTTGGTATGAGTTGCCCAGTTTTAGAGCCATCTGCTGTAGAAATATTCTTTCTTTGGATAAAATAAAACCAGATAACAAGGTGACTGCTTTGTGGTGCTAAAGATGGCTTTCTCAGAATCATAACCCAGTTACTCAAAAAAAAAAAAAAACACACAAACCTTGTTACGAATAGTTTTTTTTTCTATAACTGGGCCATGACTTCTTAAAAGGAAAAGACCAGAGTATTTTTATTTGTTTTGGTTAAAGGCGGGGGAATTTGCTCTGAGGAGGGGGCCATTTCTAGGGCGACTCATGCCAAAGCAATTTAGATGAATAAATAACAACACAATTGGGAAAATATGTTAATTTAACTTATCTGATCAGATGTCATGTTCAAAACGTTGATTTATCCACAGTTAAATATTGGTCTGCTTTAAAAATCATTACATCATAACTAAAGTAGAGTCAACATTAACAAACATTTTTGATAAAAGGCATTTAATTACATGAGGCTTTTTACCAAGTGAAACACTAATGATGACAACTTGACAAAACGCATGAATATCATGGTAATCTTGGCCTTTAACACGCTGTTTTGTTCATTTTCAAGTATCGACTTGGGATAGTAAAGCTTAATAACTTCAATTCCACGCCTTTTCCACAAATCTTCATCACTGGTGAGTTAGCAGGTTACAAACTTCTGTGTTCCAAGCTTTATCTAACATTTCTCTTTACAACAAAAACAGCACAGTGCATCTCTGAAGTAATCCAGCACAACTATAATCGCTGATGCCCATGATGGTTTCAGTTCTTTTAAAGTAATGCAAGGAACTGCTGGCAGGTATAACATCTAGCTTACTATTAAAAGCTGACACATGAGTAAGTGCAGAGATGCTAGAAATGTTCCAGTAATGGACCAAGCAGTAACCCAGCCAGAGAGGGGAAAAATATGGTAATTACTTCATACATCGCCAGTCGCATGATGCTATAATCTAATAAACAGTGGTTTCAAAAGAATAGCTTCAAAGAAGCTGTGAACAAAACAAGCATAGTAATAACAAAGAAATGTTCATTCTTCTTTGAAGTTTACACATTTCTATGTCGTTTTAAATCCCAAATCTCACAGCAAATCACTGGTTCCTTTCTAACCATGAAAACACGAAAAGTAACATAAGAACATAACAAAAAGGTTAAAATCCTACATCTTGTATCTCTAACTACTGATTCACTACACTTCTATGCTGTGGTTAATATTTGTTTATTTATATGCCTTTTATTTTATAGATAAAATTTTTATCATTTGAATCTAGCCTTAACTATACACACACAGCAAATATGTACAAAATAAAGTCTGTCAACTATAGATTCACAAAAATAAAAAAGCCTTTAGCAAGTCTAGGAGATGTCAGACAAGCCTCCACACTTTTTCCTTCTTCCACTATTATCCTTTTGGATAAAATAGTCCTGTGACTGGAGTTGGTGGAAAGCAGGAGACAGCGACACAACAGGGGGAGACAAAGCAGAGCTCTCTTCCTGTGTTTTTGCCAAGGGAAAGGGAGGAAGGTGAAGGTAAGTTCTCACAAAATGCAGCAAGGGTCCTCTGGAGCCTTGTCTATGCAGAGCAGTGGATGGGTGATGAAGTCACCTAGGCTCTTGTGGTGTGCATTTGCATCGAGCTGATTTGACCTTATGCAAATGGAGCTAGCCAGCACAGTGTGCCATGCTGGCAAAGGTAAGGTTACACTGTTTAAACAAGGCACTGCAGATCAAATGTGAATCACGGTGCACTTCTCGCCTTAGATAATTGCAGAAACATACTGCAGTGGCTACCACAGACGTAAGCAGGGGAAAAATTGGACTGCCATGTCTCTAAAGGACTTGAATCCGAAGAGTCATCTTTGCCACACTCAGTAAGAACAATGTACCATCAGGAACAAGAAGCTCATGCATAAGATGGACCAAAAAAGTACTAAATGTTTTCTAGATTTGCACCTGTGATTTGAAATGATGCAGAATTTGAAGCAGATTCCAATAGAAAATAAAAAACAAGGGTTAAAAAAAGAATGTTAGATGAGAAAAATTGTTTGTTTGTACTCATATGTTCAAGTTTCCATTTATAGAATTTGAATATTGTTTATATAAGCCTATTATGTCTATTTGCGTTTCCTGAGCACCAGGTACACGAGGCCACTGATGAGAGTCATGGGGAAGCTGATCCACGCCACAACATAAGAGGAGCCGAATGAGCCTTCCTGAAGGTCATGCTTATGAAAGCTTTTGTTCTCGGCCGTGTAGATGGACACCGCGATCATCACACATAAAGCTGGGAGATGAGAGAAGAGATAAGGAAAAGGATGGAAATCATACACACGGATAGTGGATATAAGTTGCATTAGAACATTAAAAGTTAGATGTGTTTTACATACATGCCAATATCTGGATAATGGCTGTGAAAATGAATCGCTCTCCCTGTTTGATCCTGAAGAGCTGAAGGATGAAGACGAAGAAGCTGACGCAACACAATATAGTGGCAAGGATCATGGTAGCCTGGACTGCCTGCAGATAAGCTGAGGAGAGAGAAGTTAGAAGTTGTAGCATACCCAGACATACATTTACAGAGATATAGGAAGTATACACACTGTCTTACCTGCATTCACAGTGTGACTGTCCTCAATCGATTCGCAAGTGGTGTTACATGCGTACCATAAGTCACTAATAATGTTAATGCCAGGTCTTGATACCACCCACCACGCCTACATCAGGGATAGACACAAGCATTGTTAAAAAAAGTGAAATGATTTATGTTAAAGGAGTATTTATTTTCAGTGTGTACTTACATTGTGAATGGTGGCAACGAAGAGCAGGATGGCTGCAGCCAGATGAAAGAGTATGATGAAAGCTAAGACGATCAACATGACTGCCCTTCCGTCTAACTTCTATCTGCTTTTTGTCACCTGTCGGTCAAACTGGTTAAATACCCTGCAGGCCGTTTCCCCTCGCTGTTTGTTTCTCCCACTGGCTGATTGTCAGTTTTGGTGGAACCACTTCTGTATGTTTATGCTGGCTGTCAGACAGGCGGGGTTGCAGACTGATAGTGAGGAATGGATCAAGGCCGCTCACATGAAAAGAACCTGTTGGAAGCAACATGAGTGTAATAGCTGAGTAAATGAAAAAAAAGAAATGATTTCTTTAATCATCATCATCATGCATGATCGATACCAATATCGATATTTGGTGATGTAAAAATTCAGCTCGTATAGATACACAAAACAGAAACAGATGTCCCAAAAATGTGTTATATGTGGTCGTTGATAAGTCCTAGCTAAGATAATATGACAATGTTGTAGGGCTGCACGATTTGCATAAAATGAGAATCACGATTTCTTTGCTTAGAATTGAGATCACGATTTTCTTTTCCAATATAAATATTTATTGCGCTTAACTGCACATCAACTTCGTAACAGTTGAGACTGAACATAAAACAATAAATAAACATAAAAACAACAAATGTCTCAGGTTTTGTTGTTGCCGCAAAATGTACTGCTTGAAAATCCGTCTCCACCGTTGCTGGACACTGCGTGTATAGAGCAGGTAGTGCAACAATAGAAACGCACTGTGTAGCGTTTGTCGAGGGTGTTGATCATTTTCCTAAATCCCTCGTTTTGCACAGTGTTGATGGGAGCCATATCTTTGGTCA
>NW_005187533.1:930467-931608 GCF_000239375.1 Pundamilia nyererei | reverse complement strand
GATTTTCTAACGATTAATTGTGCAGCTCTACAATGTCGTTTAAAAATAATCTTCCTTTATTTTCACAAGTGGTCAATTACTCTCCATTACTAGTCGTCGTTGACTGTCGAGTGCAGAGTTGCAGCGTGGTGGACAAACTAAGCAAGATCAGCACTCATGGTTTGAAGGGCGTTTCTCCCGTGTCATCTTTATTTTTTTCATTTTAATTTATGAGCTAATATGTGCCAACATACATATAATGCCAAATAACTAATATTGGCAATGTCAACACAGTCTTTAACTGTTTATGGTCATTGCACAGTCATACCTTGTACAATAGTACAATGAAACTGGAGTACTGTCCAATATCAGCCTTCAAAGAAAAGCAAGCAGTAATTACAATATCGACAGAATAACATACATACAGAACAAAATATAAATTATGTATAGAAATGAAATGTATAATAATATAGCACTGACAGGATTTTTTTTAACTATTTAGAAAATATGTAGATAAAGCATCGCTAAAAACTTCAATTACAATCCGTCTATGTATGTTCTGTTACATTGTGTCCAAATAGCTGTCAAAGAAACAGTCAGACAGCCTCAGAGTCTTCCCTTAAATTAAAGAAAACACACATCTTATGTTTTGTCCAGCAAATCATGTGTACATGTGTGTCAAAGAAAGAGTGGGTGTTTTACACAGTATATATACACATTTACAATGTGTGGGAGTGTAGTGTATACTTTGCAGTGATTAAAGGCCTTCATTCAGACTTTATGGCAGCAAGGACTCAGCAGTAAACTTTTTTTGGGGGGGCGGGGGGTGTGTGTGTGTGTAAATCTGTGTTTTGTTCAAACCTGAGATTAACCAACACAATGATACACAATTATCAGTTACAAATTTGATAAAAAGAATGCCAGTAAATCAAGACGCACTGCCGTGGATACATTTCAGTAAAGTTTACATATTTCAAATGAACCAAGGGCACTCAGTGTGCAGGTTCAAATACCAGCCTATTCTACTTCTTCTGCAGTGTGACCTTAGCCTTTGTAGCAGTATGATTCAAACTAAATGTCCAGAAGTGTATGGTTTCACAAATCACTGTTGACAGTCATAACAGGTTGGGTGTATCTGTTAGGATAAGACGTATTTGTGTCT
>NW_005187533.1:926015-929903 GCF_000239375.1 Pundamilia nyererei | reverse complement strand
ACACACACACACACACACACACACACACACACACACACACACACACACACACACACACACACACACACACACACAGCCCCAGCCAGACTGCAGAGGAATTAGTCTTCCCCGCCAAAATGGAGTCACAGTAAAAACAGTCTCTGCCCACCAACAGGAAGCAGGTCACAGTTTTTGTGTGCGAGTATGCGGTTGTGTGATGTGCCAAAGGATAGGTCCTCCCTGTCTGGGTAGGGGAGAAGGGGGCACCAGGTGGTAAATAGTAAAAAGGAAGCGGGAAAATAACAACAGCCATCTAAAAGCACAGGGTTCAGGTTTCCAACAAGTATGCGAACAGCAAGGGCTTTTCAAGCCAAAAGATCATAATGATACCGTTCTGAAAATCAAACTGGAGAAGACAAAGGCTTGGTAAGACTCATTTAAACCGAGACCAGAGGTTGTGAGGAAAAAAAAACTACAAAGAAATGGAAGTGAAAATCCTGTCGCACGTGAGCCTGCAAAATGTTTATTCTCAACATAAACGCTTTGAGGCAATAAAAGCCTGCGATGTCTGTGTTTATATGGTAGTTTGGTGTCGTTGTGTGTTTATATGTGACACCTTATATATAAAGTAGCTACTGTATGCCAACTCTCTCAATATCCACACAAAGTAGTGAATAGCACACATATACCATTTTATAATAAATCTGTTTCTGTAAATCTGATTTTAGTTTTTGATTTTACAGAGAAACGCTAGCACAGTGAAGGAAGCATCGAAAGACATTTGGGAAAAAGGGCGGCCAAAGTTAAAAATAAAAGATAATTTAATTCACTTCCAGTGCAATGCATCTCTTTGAGCCTAATCTGACCTGCAGGGACATTCTTTGGAGTGGAAAATAATCCCCAGACATGCACATGTGGGCACACACAGCTGGATCTTCTACTGTCTGCAGCTGCCTTCTCATCTCAGCAAAGAGAGGAGGAGCACGGGAGGAGGGTGGGATCAGAGAAACAAGGAAGGGAACCCAATTGGAGGGAAATGGAGGGAAGGCAGAAAAACAAAAACATGAGCCTAGAGGCACATACTGAGTACAGTCGTGCAGACTTTGATGTATGCACACATACACAGAATGCAAAATCGCAAACATTTGGGAGCTGAGTTAAATATAAGAAAAACATACGATTTGCATAAGGAAAATGTAGATAATTGAAAGTAAATGAAATAAGTGTCTTTTGTGTTGGTGAGTGCTTGCACTGTAAAGATCTTCATTACTTTGACTGCCAGGCCCCGATTATCATGAGCATGATTAAAGAAAAGAAAACAACACTTACTACAAACATACCCTAACATTAGCCTAATGTGGACCCTGCACTCCCAGCGACCCTAATGGGTTTCCCTCAGCGCTGATAGTAGAGTGTGAATTGTCGTTCCTCTGACATCAGGCAACAGCTGACACACAGACACACACACTATCCACATTCATGTTGCATACATTAGCCGTGCTTCTTTGACCTGCTTCACACCAACACGGCACAATTTGTCACACCTTATCTATCATAACAGACAGATTTTATTTGCCTCAACTGTGAGGTGTGCGCCACCAGAACAAGTAATAACAAATCTATTGTAACACCATCTTTATCGTGGTCATTAACAAATGTAATCTGAACTAAGATGTGATGTTCACAAGCGAAATGTAGCTGCTAAAGGGTAACCTACAGAAGTTGAATTTTTGCTGTTATGTTTTCCCTGTGAGGCTAGTGTTTTTAGAGCTATTCAAAGTGGGTTTACATGGTTTAGGGGCTTTAGTTTTGTGAGACCTTCTCAGCACAAAAAAAATGACCATGGAAAGTCTCTAGTCGGAAAAAAGAACAAAGTGAAGCTTAGCTTTTCTCCACATCAGCAGCAGTATAACTCAGGTCATTTTACAGTAAGTATATTATCCTGTGTTTTGTTTGTACAAGATGTGACAGTTCCCTTTGTGTTTAACTTTAGGAAAGTCTGGCATACGGCTAGGTGTAAGCAGAGAAACACAATGACAGATAACTCCAGTTACCTTCCCTGTCACACAGATACACACACGCTGACAAACACCACAAATGAAGCCATTCCTCCTCTCCACTCAGCCTTATAATAGGAGACTGGGGGGGGACTCAGTCAGTGGAAGAGTGCAAGTGTGTATATGTGTGTGCTCATGTCGACTGATTCCCTTGTCTGGTGGAAAATGCTGACTTTTAATGTCCTTTTTTCCCCTCTTTTCATAAAACACAAAGCCACAGACTTAACTGGGCCTCTGCATCTCACTCCCCCGCCTCTCTCACTGTCCCATTCTCCCTTTCTCTCTTTATCTCTCTCTCTGTGTCTTTGGCCATGGAAAATTGGATTGAGGAAAAAAAAGAAGAGAGAAGGGATAGAAGACTTCCAGTGGAGCCCTCTGGCCCTCATCTGCCTTTACTCTTGAATACTCCTTTTTGTGTATGCACAAATATTCAAAGAAGCTTAAGCTGACAATTGAGAAACATTTGCTCATGAAAAACTCAATCTCCATGAGAAATTAAGACTCATTTTCAGTGCTTTGGTCATAGACTTGGTCATAATGTTAAATTTATATATCATAAGATTCACTTATAGCAAAGGGGAACCAAATCTTTCTGTGTGTATACGACTTACAGGCCAAGCTTTGGATTACCTTTACACAAAAGGTACACTTTCCCAGGACCGATGGCAGAAATCAAGCATTATGTATCTATAAGAGGTCTTTTTTAGATATGATGCTGCATTCTAGATGCAACTTTACAATTACTACAAGGGGAAACATTTTAGTTCATCCTTAGGGACAGTGTTTGGCTACATTTGTAGACCAAACCCTGTATATTGTGTAGCAAGTCAACAGTACTGTGCTGTTTTAGGGGGATTTAAATGACTCAAAGTCATGCAGCATCTGACTGAATTTGAAGGACACAACAAGGATTGGTGAGACTTTAAATGTCTGTGTTGAGGAGACCCAACCTGGCTTCATCTTTCAGGGACTAGCTTTAATGGGACAACACAACATTAGGCTTCAAATATTCAATAAAAGTGGTACTCTGGACTGACTGTTGCTCTATTCCTTGCCATCCATACTAAAATATTAGGAGAGTGTACAATACAGTCTATGAAATTGCAGATAGACCAGTTACTTCGGTGGTTATTTGTGTTATTTGTCTGTGAATGCATACAAATGACGTATTCACATCCCAAATAGACAAAAAGACTCACACAATATCAAGTTTTTCTGAGTACTAGAGAAGGGTAACATGAAGTTACAAAAGAGCCCAAAAAATAAGAAGAATCTGCACACATATACACAACTGTTTTCCTTCTGGCTTCAAATACTTCAACACAGGCATTCTTTCATGTTGGACGCTAACATGGTTTTTAGGTGTGTGTGTGTGTGTGTGTGTGTGTGTACGTGCTTTTCTTCACACATTCCTCATGTGACAGTGCTGAGTAATAACTTCCACATGGAGAGACAGAGGGAGAGAGAGGTTAAGTAACACCTGACAGAGAGATGAAAAGGAGACCTCCACTCACCTCTCCATCCCTATTTATTTATATTGTTCATCTTTTTCTGTTCTTCTGTCAGTCACTTCACACTTGTTCCCTAATCGCTTTCATCTGTCAGCGACGCTTAAAATCTCTCCATAAGCCTGCTGTCTAATTCCCCTCCTATCATATGTCACTCATGTCTTTCCGCGTGCTACATTCTGTATGAGGGGAAATGCTTGTGGCTCGCTACCTCGTGTCACAAAATATAAGTGTAAGAGGGAAAATGCTTCAGGAGTTATTCTGCCTGAATTATACATCCAAACCCTCTTGCACTCTAAAACTTGACTCTGATGGGATGAAAACACACCACCTTCAATATGGTG
>NW_005187533.1:908458-924167 GCF_000239375.1 Pundamilia nyererei | reverse complement strand
ACAGTCTGAATGAGAAAAAACAAGCGGAAGGAGTCCGAGGACAGGGAGGGAGACAAAAGGAAATTAAAGAGATAAAAGGGGATGAAAAGTGAAGGAAAGGAAGGAATGAAGAAGGAATACTGAAAAGGGGCGAGGAGCGGAAAAACAGTTGACTCTGTTACCTGTGTTTTCTTTAATTTAGATTTTTTTAAGTATTCCTTCATTTTAGAGGTCAAAATATTTGTAATTGCTGCGTTTGCAGGACCCCCCCCTTGTATTCTTATCCACCTTAAACACTCCTTTTTCATTGTTGTGGTATTTCGGGACTTTACCTCCGAGGCCCAGTGTGGGCAGCGTTTGGATTTTCTGCTCATAAAGTTTGGTTTCCAAGTATAGCACTGCTTTCTTGGCGGGCTGCCACAGCTTGTTATAATTAAAAGTTCTTTCTCTTAGGTTCTGCCACAAATTTAAAACAACTGCTTCTTGGAAGGCCCACAGTTTACATCCACACAAAGAGCAATCATGAAAAGACAAGCACAGAAAATGAGATCTCCCTCTTTAAGCTCTCACAAGTCACTGCTTTGCAATCAGAATCCTGCCCTGTGTCTGTTTGCTGACAAGCACTACCAATCTCTAACACTCCAATATGTCATGCAAAAATACACTATAATGCCCCAAATTTTCACTCACCCATTTAAATCATTGAATTCAGGTGTTCCAATCACTTCCACATTCACAAACATTTTTTTTAAAGAATGGGTTGCTCTCAGGAGCTCGGTGAGTTCCAGCGTGGTACTTTCATAGGATGCCACCTGTGCATCATATCTAGTCATGAAACTTTCTCACTACTAAATATTCCACAGTCAGCTATTAGTGGTATTAAAACAAAGTGAAAGCGATTGGGAACAACATGAACTGGTTGGCAATGTAAAATCACAGCGTGAAGTCCACGGATGCTGAGGCTCATAGTGCACAGAGGTCACCAACCTTCTGCCGACTTGGTCGCTACAGACTTCCAAAGTCCATGTGAGTTTGAAATTAGCTCAAGACCGTGTATCAGACACTACTGGACTCTATGGAGACATGTTCTCTGGAGTGATAAATCATGCTTCTCTGCCTGGCAATCTGATGGACGAGTCAGGGTTTTCCAGGACTATGGTACTTGTGTGACTGCATTGTGCCAAGTGTAAAGTTTGATGGAGGGGGATTATGGTGTTGGGTTGTTTTTCAGGAGTTGTACAGTTTGGGGATGGTCCCTTCCTGTTCCAACATGGCTGCACAACAGCACACAAAGCACAGTCCATAAAGACATGGATGAGCAGGTTTGGTTTGGAAGAACGTGACTGGCCTGCATAAAGTCCTGATCTCAACCCAATAAAATATCTTTGGGATGAATTAGAGCAGAGACTGTAACCCAGGCCTTCTCATTCAACATCAGTGTCTGATCTCACAAATTTGCTTCTGGAAAAATGGTCAGAATTTCCCACAAACACTTCTAAACCTTGGTAACCTGGGCAGCATGGTGGCACGGTGGTTAGCACTGTTGCCGCACAGCAAGAAGGTCCTGAGTTCAATTCCACGATCGGGCTGGTGGAGTTTGCATGTGTGGAGTTTGCATGTTCTCCCCGTGTTTGCGTGGGTTCCCTCCGGCTACTCCGGCTTCCTCCTACTGTCCAAAGACATGCAGCTTGTGGGGATAGGTTAATTGGATAATCCAAATTGCCACTAGGTCTGAATGTTAGTGCGAATGGTTGTTTGTCCCTGTGTGTTGGCTGTGCGACAGACTGGCGACCTGTCCAGGGTGTACGCTGCCTCTCGCCCTATAACAGCTGGGATAGGCTCCAGCGCCCCCTGCGACCCTGAAAAGGATAAGTGGAAGTGAATGGATGGATGGGAACTCTTCTTCCCTGAAAAGTTGAAGCTGTTATAGCTGCAAAGGGTGGGCCGACATCCTATTAAACTCCATGGATTAAGAATGGGATGTCACTCAAGGCAGATGTGCAAATACTTTTGGTAATTTAATGTATTTTTGTATGGTATGCAGTTGATGTAGTTTTAGTTAAGGTTAGCATAGTTCCATTGGTCTGCAACATTCGCCTAATTTAACAGAACAATCTAGTAATTTATGTGTGATGGTGTCTTGCAAAGATGTAGATGAGATAATGAAACATAGAGGCTGTTTGGTAGATATGAGGTTAAAGTCAGAAGCTGAACATCAGAATTAACTATGTCTACTTAAAGGGTGTGGCGATGACAAGACTGCATGAAGAGATCTGGAATATTAAAGATCATGGTGCCATAGTTCTTGTTTATATTGTTGAACAAAGCTTCCTCTTGTTTCCAGTATTCATACCAAGCTAGAGGTTGGAGTGCCTTACTCATCTGTCTCAGCCCAGAAGCACAAAATGAGCATCAAGCAAGTTCACAAAAGGGTTCAAAAGTAAATCTATTCACTCATTTTGCTAATCTCAATAGGTCCAATAAATGCAAACACAGAAAGTCTTGAGGAATCATAGAAAGTAATTCAACAATCCTCATTGCTAGTTTTTCTTTTGTGGGGTGAATGAAGCCTTCAGTAATACGGATGCAAAATGAGAATAAACATTAAAAAATTTTTTTTAAATGTGCTGCATAAGAGAACAGTTTGACTTCAGCAGAATGCACCTATTCATAAATGTGCTAACAGGGGCGATGCCATGTGCTGAAGAGGCATGTAAAGGTAAGATGAATAAACAGAAATAATTTCTCACTTTGTTTTACTTACTCCGTTGTTCCCACATAAGTGTTTTCATTTATTTACCACTAAGGGCGTTTATATAATGTCACACCCATCTCTAAAGGCGTATCTGCTGTGGGACTGGGTCTGCAAACAACTCTCCCATCAAGACTTGCCATTTGCAAATAATTGACAGCCTAACTTAAACTTCAACAACTATCAGGAATCCCATCTCTTGTTACCACTTCTTTTACACTCGCCAATCTTACATCGTGAGTTTAGGGCATCTTTGTCTCGCCTGCCTTGCTGGCTGGCGTAACCGCTCTGACAAGGTGGAATTCTTTCCTGTGGTCATAAGGAAGTAGTTGGTAAAGACAAGCACGAGGTAATGAAGAAGGCATTGTCCGAGCTCATTGTGCAGCTCATAATTCCGTGCATTTTCCTGGCAGCCGCAGCTCGTGACTGCTGCCAGTGTGACAATGGCTGCAAATGCAAAAAGAGCTGATGTTAAGCATCACCTTCATAGTGAGGCAGCAGTGTTATGCCAGCCAGACACATGGCATTGGGCTGCTTCGTTCAAGAGCTCCACTGATTTAAAACAATAGAAGGAAATGGAGCTTAGAGGCATAACGCTAATATCCTGGTTAAATAAAGCTTCAAAGCTCATGTCCAGACAGTGTAAGATTTTCATTGAAATGAATGTGTGTTCAGGATGTCCTGGTTAAACTTACACATGGATATAATTAAAACAGACAATTCAAGAGCTTTTTGGAAGAAATTAATTGCTTTGATGTATCTTGATGCCATTATTTGTTATCACAAAGTGGGCAGGGCAGGAAAGCTGCCAGGATCGTTTTAGAATAAAGCCTCAGGTCATGTTGCTGTGTGAGAAGAAGGTTATTGTGGGCAAAGAAAACACTGGGCTTCGCTTGTTTTGCAAATAATGTATGCATATTTTTAAAGAATGCACACATAATGTGTTGTGCAGGACGGGATAGGATGGATGTAATCTGCTGTGCAGCTGATGGTGCCACATTCCAATTAATACAATGGATTATCCCTCATTTGCTGGCATTACTTTTTCTCCTTATTGGATTCCTTTCAGCAAGCGTGTCACCACAGAAACGCGCTTTTTTTTTTTTAAGCAAAGCATCATGCTACAATTTTAAGAGAGCAACTTAAAAACAATATTCCTGGATATTTTGGTCATCTTTGTAATTTTTCTATTTATTTTGTCTGCCTGCTTTGGTTTAAGCCTGGTGAACATTTGTTGTTCATTTCAACATCCCTTGTTGCACAGCAAACACACACATTCGCACGCAGATGCACGCACATCCAAAGCCTGTGCCTGTTTAAACAACAAAGCAGTCCCATCCTCTTTAGCCCCTCAGGTGTCCGACCCTTATACCACTGCTATAACGCATAAACACATCATGCAAACTGGTTTCACCTCTCTGGAAGGTGTTGGGTGTCCATCACACATACGACAAAAATGAGAGACTTACTCATGTTAATACACACACACCCACTTACAAGTATGTCACTATGGACACATATCAGTGGCCTGCTATTGTTGTAGACATATAGGTGGTAACAAAAAGCTAAAACCCATCTCCGCCCAAAACCCTGCAGCAAGGAATGCTACTAAAGCAGAATTAGATTTCTGCTCTCTTACTGCTGCCATGTTTGTACAAAATTGAGATGTGATGTGAAGCTGTTTGGGAAGATTTGCAAATAATTTCAAACTTTAAATAAGAATACCCTCATCCACTAATGGGGTTAAATCTTAACCATCCAAAGAAAGAAGAAAAAAGTATAAAAACAAGATCCAGAAGGTCAAAAACAGCATCTGTAGTGGTCTGTCTGGGAGCTAGTGGACATGGCATGGTTAGCTTGCACCCCAGTGATAGCATGTGCTGCCATTCAGATAATGTTTTGTTTGTTTATCTCAGCAGGACAATGCCAAACTGTATTTTGCATATATTACAGCAGCGTGGCAGCAATGCTAAACTGGCCTGCTTGTGGTTCAGACCTGGAGCATTATGAAATGAAAAAATATGACAAATGGGGCCCGAGACTGTGAACCACAGCAACTGCTCTTGTTCTCCTCCAGAGGAAGTGACGTAGCAACATAAAAAACATGGGACATCCCAACATTTTTGGAAGTGTAAATTCAATACGAGGACATACGCTCACTGGACACTCTATTAGTTACACCTTGCTAGTACTAGCATGGTGCCTTTGGAACTGACTTAATTTTCTGTGGCATAGATCCAACAAGGCTCTTCAGAGATTTTGGTCCATACTGACATGATGGCATCATGCAGTTGCTGCACATCCATGATGTCAATCTTCTATTACACCACATCCCAAAGGCGCTCTATTGGATTGAGATCTGATGACTGGGGAAGCCATCTGAGTAGTAAACTCATTGTCATGGTCAAAAAACCACTTCAAGATTATGTTAGTCTAGTGTGTGTGCATTACACTGTGGTTATAAAGCGACAGGTGTGACCAGCAACAGCGCTCACATAGGCTATGTTGTTTAAATAATGCTAAAGGGCCCGAAGTCTGCCAAGAAAATAGCCCCCACGCTATTGCACCATCACCACCAGCCTGAACCGCTTTAATGAGGTTGGTTAAGATAAGATGACCTTTATTAGTCCCACAGGTGGGAAATTTGTTTCGTTACAGCAAAAGTGCAAAGGTATGTAGCAGAAATTAGAAAACACTGGAATGCAATAAAATAAAATAAAATACTATATACAATAGAATCAAATAGAATAATATATACAATAGAATCAAATAGAATACAAATGCTATATACAACTGAGTAAGAAAATACAAAAGTACAACTTTGTCAGAGAAAGAATTGCACATATAGCAGTCTTATTGCTCATGTGTGTGTTTGATCAGCTGCAAAAGTCTTTGTTGTGGAGTCTGACAGCAGTGGGGAGGAAAGACCTGCAAAATCTCTCCGTCCCACACCGTGGGTGCCCCAGCCTTCCACTGAAGGAGCTGCTCAGTGCTGTCAGAGTCTCCTGCATGGGGTGGGAGATGTTGTCCAACAGGAATGACAGCTTAGCCGCCATTCTCCTGACACTGGCCTTTCGGATCAGCCTGTTCAGTCTCTTCCTGTCCCCTGCAGAGATGTTGCCGCCCCAGCAGACCACACCGTAAAAGATGGCTGAGGCCACCACAGAGTCATAGAAGGTCTTCAGGAGTGGGCCCTTCACTCCAAATGACCTGAGTCTCCGCAGCAGGTACAGCCTGCTCTGCCCTTTCCTGTAGAGGGCGTCTGAGTTATGAGTTCAGTCCAGTTTATTGTTCAGATGAACACCAAGGTACCTGTAGCTGTCCACAGCCTCAATGTCCATACCTTGGATGTTCAGTGGTTGCAGTGGAGAATGCTTGTGCCTGCGGAAGTCTACCATCAGCTCCTTGGTTTTACTGGCGTTGATCTGGAGGTAGTTCAGCTGGCACCAGTCCACAAAGTCTTGGGTCAGACCTCTGTACTCCTTGTCGTCCCCATCAGTGATGAGGCCGACTATTGCAGAGTCATCATAGAACTTCTGCAGGAAGCACTGGGTGGAATTGTGGGAGAAGTCTGCAGTGTAGATGGTGAAGAGAAACGGAGCCAGAACCGTTCCCTGTGAGGCCCCCGTACTGCAGACGACCCTGTCCGACACACAGCCCTGAGTTCTCACATACTGTGGTCGGTCGGTGAGGTAGTCCAGAATCCATGTAGTGAGGTGATGGTCCACTCCAGAGTTCTCCAGCTTGTCCTTCAGGACCGTGGGAAGAATGGTGTTGAAGGCACTGGAGAAATCAAAGAACATAATTCTCACAGAGAGGGAACGATGTAGGAGGTGAATGACGGCATCATCCGCTCCAATGCCAGGTTGGTAGGCAAACTGAAGTGGGTCCAGTGATGAGCTCACCAGGTGCCGAAGCTGAGCTAGGACCAGCCACTCCAGGGTCTTCATCAGGTGGAATGTCAGAGCCACCGGCCTGTAGCAGTTGAGGTCCTTGGGGCGTGAAGTCTTTGGCGCTGGTACAACACAGGAGGTTTTCCAGAGCTCTTCCCAGCCTCAGGCTCAGGTTGAAGAGGTGCTCCATCACCCCACACAGTTGGTCCACGCAGGACCTGACCACCCTTGAGCTGATGCCATCTGGGCCCACTGCCTTCTTGGCTTTAATCCTCCTCAGTTCCCTCCTAACCTGGGTGGTTGAGAGAAACAGACTGGAGCCTTGTGTTGAGTGTGCATTGGATGCTGTTGTTGGGGGTGGGGAGGAGTGAGCAGGGTGAGTGGAGGAGGTGTGAAGTGTCTGAGGTGTCAGAGGTGAGACAGCAGCAGTGGGGGTGAGTGAGTCTGCAGCCGATGTTGAAGACTGCCTCATGGCTGAATCAAATCTTTTAAAGAAATGATTCAGTTCATTTGCCCACCTCACATCCCTCCCAGGCAGAGAGTTCTGACCTTTGTGGCCCGAGATGGTTCTGAGGCCTCTCCAGACTTCACCAATGTTGTTTTGTTGAAGCTGGTTCTCCAACTTCTGCCTGTAGCTGTCCTTCCCATTCCTTATCAGTCCTCTCAGCTCTCTCTGCACCCTTTTCAACTCCTCCTTGTCTCTGGATTTGAAGGCCCTCCTCTTCTGCTTAAGGACGGCTTTAATGCCTGGGTTAATCCACGGTTTGTTGTTGGAGAAACACCGCACAGTCCTGGTAGGCACGGTGTTATCCACACAGAAGTTTATATAGTCCATAATGCATGTTACCAGGCTGTCGATGTCCTCTTCGTGGTCGTCACAGATCACCTCCCACACAGTCGACTCCAAACAATCCTTAAGAGCAATCCGGTCTTCTGTTGTCAGGACTGTCACATCGTGTGGTCTTCAGCTGCTGTAACCCATCTGCTTCAACAGTCGACGTGTTGTGTATTCAGATGATCTTCTGCATACCTTTATGGCAACCAGTGGTTGTTTGAGTTACACTTGCCTTCCTGTCCTCTGTAAGCAGCTTGGCCATTCTCCTCTGACCTCTCACATCAACATTGTATGGCACCCAGAGAAATGCAGCTCACTGGATATTTTTTTCTTGTCAGACAACTCTCTGGAAACCTCTGAGATGGCTGGAAAATCCCAGTAGATCAGCAGTTTCTGAAATAGCTTGGCTGGCACTAACAACCATGCCATGTTTAAAGTCAGATAAATCAGCTTTCCTCCCCATTCTTGAACTTCAACAGGTGGTTTAGACTGTGTCTTTATACTTAAATGCACTAAGTTGCTTCCATGTGATTGGTTGATTTGATATTTGTGTTAAAGAGTGGTTGAACAGGTGTGCCAAATACAATGATCTCTGCACGATTAACATAAAATTATATATTTATTTAAATGCATATGGTCATGGGCCAGTTGCCTTGAGAGCAGCCTGCTCACAAAAACTAGCATTTTAACAGTTTCATTTCAGAAACAGACACACCCAGCCCACACTGTGAAGGCCACTGTGAATTATGCACTGTTAGTACTGCTGCTTATGTCCCAACTGCTAAATTTTGCATTTACACTTTATTTTAAACATTGTGAGTGATAGCAAAATAGTCTAAACTGTAAGAAACTCAAATACTCCTTTAAAGATTGTTCTTCACTTAATCACAAGTCATGGAAAATTGCCTCCCTGTGCACTCTGTTCTGACCTTCATCATGTTAATACTCATTCAAAGACATTTATGCTGTGTGTGACCATGAAAACTGAAATCCTCCCACTCCCCTCGAATTCGTTTTATTCTGCAGTGCTTCTACCACTAGAAGCATGCCAGACGCACACACGCACACACAGGCACAAAGAAACACAACGATCTCCAGCCAGACAGGAAGCACCCCCACCTCCTCTGTTCCTGTTTCTCATAGTGTGTACAAGAGTGTATGTGTCTGTGTGTCCGCGCTCATTCCTGCTACTTTAGGCAATCAGCAGGAGGCAGAATGAACAAGGCAGGAAAAAACTACACAAAGCCAAGAGACAGAAGATACTGCTGTACAGAAGCAATATTATTAGTGAGGGAGAAAAATATGCAGAAGATTATACATTGAGAAAGAAAGCAGTCAGAAAGATGTGATTGTGGAACAATGCTGGCAGTCAGGCTCTTTTCTTCACCTCTCTCTTCCCTCCCTTCCTTTCCTCTGGTAGACGGAGGGAGAGGCTCAGGCAGTGTTGACACTGATGCAGACACATTTAAAATAATTGCATTTGCTTTTAGAATTACACGGCAACACAAACAATCATATTTTTTTTCAGTTTGCTGAAGCTGTGTGTCATCCAGACCTTTCAAACACTGCACGAAGTAACCTCATACCAGAATATTATCCGGGAGTTTCAATTAGGGAGGGCCAAAACTCCTCTAACATACTTGTACAGTGTTTGTCCTGCACAATAAAGAAAGTCACAAATGTATCCAAGCTTCCTGTTTTAGAAGTCAAAGCTCCCTGTTTAAAATGAAAAGAGGAGGACCACTTTGGGGGTTTGCACAATTTCAGAGACATAATGAAAAGTCGCTGTCTTATTCGTGTTAGAATTATCCTTATGCTGCTATCACCAGCCTGTGTTAGATGCCAAGTATAAGCAGGAGAAATAATTCAGCAGCAAAACACCTGTCATTACTTTTCCTGCTATTATTTCCTTTCTCTCACCCCACCCTGGTGAGCTGGTTTAGCTAGGACAATCTGGTTGAAGCCAAAAGACTTCACACACACAAACAAACACAAACGGACTAGCACAAGCTACTTTCCGTTGGATTTGCATCCCTAGATTTCCATTCATTTGCGTGAGCATCTGGCCACAGGAGGCACAGAACTTCAGACGCAGAGAGCCTAAAGAAAGTACACACAAAGCAGAAAATGAAGAAACCGAGAGCAGCGACTGCGTGATTTAGGCAGCAAAAGGTCTGCGGCTTCCTAATGCATAAAAAAACGAGTCAGTCAAAAAGGAAATGACAACTGGAACTGTAGGTCTGATAAGAAGGCCAACATTGAAGATCTGCAGTTAGTCATCATGTTTTATCAGCAATTTCTTTCTAAGCTGATGAACATGGATCACTCACAAAAATATGCATACATGCAAACACACGGTTCCCGGCATTTTCACAATGGGCATGTTCTCTAATCACCTAATTATTAGCAAAACAAATATTTTGAGATCAAGGTGATATTGAAAGCCAGACGCTGTACACTAGTCTGGCAGTGTTCATCCTTTTCACTCTTGCACAAAGAAGCAGATAACAGTACTGCTGGTGGGTTAAGAGCCTTCTACGGCCACACCCACCACACCCAGCTCTCAATCAAGTCCATGCTCTTGGCACAGCAATGTTAAACTACCTGTGCAACCTCTGTAGGATGCAGGCATTTACCTAGAGTCACTATATATTACCAGTAGTGACTCTGACCCTAGCCAAATGCAAAAATGAGTGAAGTAAAAGTCAGAAAGGAAGAGGAGGGAAAAATGTGAGTGGCCTCCACTTGTAAAACCAGTTTTGTGTTGGGGTTTGTCTCATTTTTGCCCCTCTAGTGCACCTGTTGGTAATTTCATTAATAAAAAAAAGCAGCTTAAATTGATCAACAACCCCCCTCTGCTATTTAACTGACCAGATCAATATCCCTGAAGTTAAATTGACTTGATGTTATACTCCAAAAGAAAAACTGTCCCTTTAAGAAATCCAGTGAGCTAAGCTCAAAATGTGTGTAAGTTTCATGCTTATAGATACAAAAAATATACAGTTACTTGCTGTACATGACAAAATGCTCTTGTTGGACAAGCTATTTTCATTGTGCTCGACCTTTGTGCCCCTCGACTGTTGGAAAGTGAATTTGTGAGTCCAAAAATAGCAAAACACAAAATTCCTTTTGTGAAACACAAAACTTACCATGCCTGTTAGCATGCGTATTCCCTGATATCAGACTGACAACACAATCTGCAAACGGCAAATATTGCATTTGCCATTTGTACGGTAACAAAAGTATATATCATCATGTGTACATGAACGCAGTGAAAATACTCTTATGTCTAACATTGTGTGGCCAGAAATAGGTTGCTGGCCAAACTAATCTTCCTTCCTTCACGTAAACACTATCTCACGCGAGGGCAAACACACACACGCACACGCAACCGGCTTCCCGTCCTTGGAACAAAGATAACCCCCTCAGCCTGAACTGTTGCACCCAAGTACAAGAAGACATATAAAGAATCCAGAAAGACCAAGCAAGATAACAATGGTTATCCTGGAGCACCCTGCTCAGACAGAGACAGCTGTACTCGTGTTTTGGCGGCTCAGCTTCCTTTTTTTGGGACACGTGCTGTAAAGTAGAAGGCTTAATCTAAGGTAAGGCTAAAAGTAAGTCTCCATAAATCAGGATAATGTGCTTTGACATGGTATTAAATTGTGTGTGCATGTGTGTGTGAGAGAGTGTGTGTCATCCCCCTGCACTGTGGTGAAGGCTGCAGGTCAAAGGTGAGGTATTATTATAGCAGTTCACATTTACACACACAATGATTACACTGTCTGTGTCTTACAAAAGTCCCCAGTTTACTAGCCCCTCTGATTACCCGTGTTTACTTATGAACACGAAGCAGATGCCATGGCAGTGTGGTGATTTTGTTTGGGAGGCACCATTTAATTAGCTTGGTCCTGGGAGCAGGGGGTGCATGTGGTCAGTGGTTTGGGTTGTTAGTGGGTGAAATGGAGGCTGGGGGATGGAAGTATCAAGAGTTGATGTCTGGGATTCCTCGTGCTACAGCCCGACCAAAATAACCACAAGAACCATTTGAAATTCTTCTCCCTCTACAAAATGCATGTACATGATGTATAATGCTGTTGCTTCTCTTCGTGTAGGATATTTCCCTTGCATGCAAAATGTGTTTTGTGAAATTGTGTCTTTAGGCACTTTCTTAATAGCAGCCTGTCACAATAACACATCATTTTTTCCCATTTATTTAGCTGAATCTTCAAAAAGTACCAAAGATAACACACCAACAAAGTGATTCCCACAGAACTATCATCTAAAAATTCAGCACAGTGTGTACTGTGCCCTTAGAAAATTTGAGTAAACTGGACGAGTGGAAGACGAAAGAAGGCCTAAAAATTCTGAATGAATAGAGTTTAAAAGTCATGCCGTTAAGAAACAGGATAAAACCCTATAGACGGGATCTCGAAGATGCATCCAGCCCTTCAGTTGTTCTCATCAGAAATGGTCCCAGTGGAAGGGTGGCTTTGAAGAAGCAATCATTAAGCAAGTGAAACAGAGAGAAAAGTCTGAGGTATTCTAAATTACACAAGAACTTGAGCTAAACAAGAGCTGGTGTTACAGAGGGATGTTGTTCCAAAGTTGGAATTTTTGGTTAAAATCATCATCAGTGTGCTGAAGGTTGGTCTGGAGAGAGGTACAACAGTGAGTGTCTACAGCCATCTGTTAAACACAGCAGAGGCTCTGTTATGGTTTCTCAGCCTGTGGTGTTGGGGAGCTTGTCAAAATTGATGGAATTCTGAACACACAAAAGCGCCATTGGATTTTAATCCACCATGCCATACCACATGGAAAGCATCTGGCTGCCAACGGCTTCGTTTGCTGGAGATCAGCATGGCTATGATCCCATGCACATAAATGGAAAACTCCTTCAGTGTGTCATTCAAGCTCAGCCATGGATTGGCCTCCTCAGAGGCTGGACATCAACGTTATTGAAGCAGCGTGGAATCATGTTGACAAAGAACGAAAGGCCGCCAAGATCCAAATGTAAATGTCCTGGAGAACTATACCTAAAGAGTACTTAAAGAAATGACAAGAAAGTTGCCATGAGAAAGTTCATGCTGTGCTGAAAAATAAAGACGTTTGTTGGAATTACACAAATTGTTTTGGGGGGTTTTAATGCTCTGATAAATCAATGCAGCTATTTCTTGTAGAAATGTGGAGTGGGTCAAGAGCCATGGAAGTGTATTTCAACTATATAAAACTAATTCTTTGCAGCCTCTCATTTGTCAGTGCAAATTAATGAATGGAGACTCCATGCATTCCAGGAGAAGTGTGTAGCTGTCTGCATCCCCGGACCAACAAAGGGAGTTGCCTCTAACAAGGCGTGGCTCTTGCAAATAAAGAGCGCAGTTTTATTTTATTTTATTTTTTGTTATATACTTTTATTTGATTTTGTCACACAGTGAGTGTGACCCAAAGTTAAGCCGCAAGTTGTCTCATCTGTTGACCGGCATATATCAATTCACTGTACGCTATTAATTAAATATGGCTTAGAAGAGTAACATCATTTATTTGCATGCGTTATCCCTTGGGCAACATCCACAGTCATTTATGCCCACACATACACAAAGTAATCCTTATGGTGTCGTGAAGCTGTTTTGCATAGCCTGTATTTAATCCTAATGTGGGAGTGGGTTACTTTGCATTTCCGTTGCATTGACAAAATGACAAACAATCCTTTTTCTGTTAGTGTTGAAGGAACCTTAAAAAAGGCAAAAATGTGTGAGACACTTTTGATAGGGTTTCCGAAAGAGACTCAGGCGCAGGCCAGGGTTTTCCTTTAAGCGAAGGACAGTGTGTTTATTTACAGTGAACACATACACCAAGTGGCTATATACAACGTGCAGGGGAAACGGGTCCGGGTCGCCAGGGTCCGTGGGAAACAGGGTTGGGAGAAGGGTGTTCCACACTTTATGTACAAAAACGTTCCCCCTCAATCACTCCTCTCCGCATCGGGTTCCAAAAATGATCTACACACAAAACGTCGGGTTAGCAGGATAATTATAAGAAATTCTCAAGGTACAGGTTAGCAGAAACACAAGTCTAACTGACACTGATAGCTCAACGATCCAGCGAAGACTAGTGCAGACTCGCCATCTAAGTAGTGCAGTAATCAGCTGGGATCAGCGGCCGGTGTGGTGATGAGCAGGTGTGTGCGCCAGCAGCGGGAGCCCGCAGTGAGCATCGCCGTGGCGAGAGAGAGAGTGAGAGAGAGAGGGCGAGAGAGCAAACAAACCACAAACATATTGCCCCATAGAGGATTGACCAGCGGGGCACAGGGACCATGACAACTTTTGAGTTTACTAAATTTAAAAGAAACACATCTCTGCCAATGTCCAGAAACAGAAGCCATGTGGGTGCAGTTTAAGACAGTCTCCAAGGGAATGACCTTTCATGTCTATAGCAACTGAGAATATCATATGAGAAGAAGAAAAAGGAGGAGTTCAAACAAACAAAAAAAAGTGAAGAGGGAAGATCTGAAGCAGGAAGATCATCGAGGTCAAATCAAAACTAAGTAATTCTGTTTCTGGAAGCGTATCTATAGACGCAAGCTCTGCTCTGTCACTCTTATTAATAACACCACAGCTCAGTCAAACAAATCTTTGATTTACTCTAGGAAACGAAAAAGTGAAGAGTTCACCCTTCAAAACCTCAAATAAAATCCACAAACACTTTGTTTCCAACTGTGTTTCATTTTCTTCACCCTGACTTGTTAACTTCATATCCTGGTAACACCCAAATATTTTTTTTTCTAAACAGCTTACTTCCTCTTTCCTCTTCACTTGGGTGACATCTCTGGCCCACCGCATAGACACACCCACACACGCACACACACACACACAGAAAACTCCCTCTGCTAGGAAAATTGTGAGTTATGTTAAGACTGGCCGTTTGTGTAAATGTGTGTGTGGTACTGCTCCTAGTGTGATGGCTTGGGTTTTGTGCTGAGTAACTCTGTGACTTTCTGTGTGTGGTGCGTGTGTGTGTGTGTGCATGCGTGTGTGTGTGTGTGTGTGTGTTTGTGTGTGTGTACCACTCGCTGAATAGACAAAATCCGCCTGACTTCATTATGTGGTATCTGGTCAGCTCGTATTGCCTGTGTAATACCCAGATTTGAAGATGGTGTCATCACTGAAAAGCTACCAAAACATAATGCCCCATATACTTAAAATGCCCAGAGGAGCTGCACGTAATGGTGTTTGTTGATGGTTAATGGTACACACACACACACACACACACACACAAAGGGAAGTCCATGTTTTGTCATATCATCTTTCCTCCATTCAAATTATTCACAGAAATTGTTTTATGTTTGCACATCCTATGTTCATAGTTTTAATCCCTTTAAAGGTCCCCACAGCAGATCATCTTTCTCGATCTCATCCTATCCCTGGCATCGTCTTCTATCACACCAACCCTCTGCATGTCTTCACAGTAAGAAAAAAAAGCTATAGATTGTACAGCTAAAAACTGGCAGCAGGGTTGACATCGCCTTGCTATAAAGCACAGCCACCATATTGTAATTCTTTTTAGTTTTTACTGTAATTTTTTACAGGAACATACTTTTTTTTAAATGCTGTAGTGGTGCTGTAAATCTTTACACCATTCTTTGCAGTAATAATGTAATTTTTAAAGTGTGTATATGTCTACTAATACTGTAACTTTATCTTTAGTACAGTGATAGTGTCATTTCTACAGTAAATTATCTTGTGAAACTGCAATATTTGAGAGAATATTTGAGAATAATTGAGCCCAGAGGAAATTATGTAACCATGTAATGTAATTATGTAGACGAGAACTAGTTGACTACACAACTGTCCTATCAGTGTTGTAAAAACAAACAACTTCTTGAAAAATCTAAACTTTTATTTAAAATATAAGTTTTACATTCACAATATTTTGTTAAAAACACTGATGTATTTATCACACAATTACACTGTAATTACACAGTGTGGCGCATCGATCACACATTCATAACACATTGAGTCAAACACTACATCCATGAACATCCTCTGACGTCTTCCTCTTTTCCTCTCTCACTGCGCCCCAACATGCCTTCCCACTCTCTTCCTTTTCCTCCGTCTTCGGCTGACAGTACGGTTTTCACCTTGTTGGTCAACAACACCTGAGGCAGTTGTTGATGACCCAGGCCCCAACTGTTCCAGTATGGAAATCTCCTTCTTTATGATCTGCGTTTTTGATCCCTCCAAGACTTTAGGG
>NW_005187533.1:900069-907803 GCF_000239375.1 Pundamilia nyererei | reverse complement strand
TGAAACTGACTTTTGGCATCTCATGTGCTCCACTTATTTTCTGTGCAAGTTGCAGTCATCTTTAGCTGTGTTCCTTTCTTCTTAGATGACACAGAAACATGTCTGAGAGGAGATCAACATGCTGCCACACACGTCAAAGCAGTGCACAAAGCTTATTAATGGTTTGTGTGAATAAGTGTGACAGTTAGCAAAGGGAGGGCCAACACAAAGAAAATATCACATTACAAAGTCTGAACACTGCAAACAGTTGGAGGAGGGGAAGGCGCATACACTAAAAAATCACACAGACACACAGGTTCGAACCTTAGAAATGTGAATGAGTGTTTACTATAACAGTACTAGGTAATGCTATTAGACTACTTTGGCTTTTAACACATTATATCCAAGGACAGATGCACATACTGGAGCAAACAACATATGTCTTTTGTTTCGCGGTTACAAAGGCGGACAAATGATACTCTCGCAAACAATCACCTTTTCCTGTGATACCAGAGAGCCAATAAGGCAGCCTTGTTCATAAAGTTTAAATGTGTTTGAACACAAACAGCTGCGAACTGTGAAGACCCACTTAATGTGGTGTGTAATACATGTGAACAATGAGAAGAGGAAAAAGGGTTTATATTTTAAATCTGCAGTTTAAAAGTAAAGATTTCAAAGTAAATGTTTGTGATTTGTCATTTTGGTCTATTTTAAGATGAACACTAGCTGTATTGTTGAGGTTACAGTCACTGAATTCTACAGTCCTCCTGAGTCACTGGACTTCTCAATATATTATTAGTCATGTACACAAATTTATTGTCATTACAATGAAAACAGTGAGATGGAAATTCCATAAAAAGCAGCTTTAATTGTACAGGATTACGAAACGGTTGGTCAGAAATATTTTGACTTCAGTAGTGGCTACTGTTGGCTTTGCTATGTTTGATTTGGCAGATTTTCCTTCCTGGTGCAACCTTAAAGGGATTGGTGTTTCCTTCCAGGATCGATATGGGAAGCTATTACAATACACTATGAATCAGGAGTGGGAAATTCATTTTCTCAAGGGGTCACATGAGAGACACAATAAGTTGAACTGAGTTCTGCTCAATTTTAATTTTCTTAATCTCTTGTTGTTCCGGCCCTCCACAACAGTCCATGATTCTCACATATCCCCTTACGAGAAATTAATTGCACACACCTGCAACTTCAGTTCAAGACTTCTAAACCTGAAAATTTATACCCCACACCCCCACCCTGCACACGTTGGAGCATAATTAAAACAACAACGCTCCCTGGTGGACACACAAGTTGTTTTAGAACAGTCCATTAGGTTTTTTCTCCGTGTACTGTGTATATTTTCATAGAAATATGGCATTATCACCACTTTTATAACATTATATTATCTTACATTATAAGATAATGCATTAATTAAAATTGTAACTACATTAGGTCCACCGTTACCACAGCATGTGTCTCTGTTAGCTTCTAGTGATACAATTCCCATCCATGGATAGAAAAAGTCATTATCAAAAGTTATTTTCTTCTGTAACACATCTGTGTGAAAGGCCATCATATCCACATCCTCCTGAGACCCAGTAATTCATTTTTGTTCACTGTAGTACACATTTAGTTTTTGCTTGTATCACTCACACTCTACATGCCACTCTGTTGAGTCCTGATGTTTCTTAGAGAGGTCAACAGCACCTTTAAAATGATGTCACATGTGTGGGGGTGTGGCCTTCCCAACTCTCTTTTTCCTACCTTTCAAAATGGCTGGCATGCCCACAAGCACATTTTATGGAAGAAAGACATGTAAGCATGATATCTACATTTAAGATATTTTTTTAAACTCAGATTTTGATTAATTTTCAGAAATAAACATCTAGTAAGTAATTTGAGGGGGTTTTCAGACCTAACTTTATTTAGTTTCACGGAGAAAATGACTAATTTATTAATGTGTACTCTGGTGCACGTCAGGACTTTGTACTTAAATTTATTTCACTTTTTTCTAGACAACTCTTTGACAGAGGCAGAAAGAATTCTTAACACAATCATTGAGGGAGATTCAGACATAGATCTTTCAGAAGATGAGAGTCATATGAGCCAGATAGGAGAGGGTGAAAACCCAGAGAGAGCCAGACAAAGATTATCAAGATGCAGGGTGTGATGGAGAACGACACAGGGTCAGCTGAAATCTGCCGTCATCCTATCTGGTACAAAACCAGCATGTAGGAGAATCAGGAATTTTTGATTTTGAGTGAAAAAAGTATGGGTAACGTGCAGAAATGATTTCCAGTAAATTGATTTAACTTATAAAGATAGTGTAAATGTGTTGCAAGTGAACTATATTGGATATTGGAGTATCTAAATTTTATTTTGCTAAATAGTTTTCCATTATCTTAGGTTTATGCCTTTGTTGGAAGAATGCAGAATTGGAGATGATGGTACCCTAATGACACTTAATGATTGGAGCCCACAGCAGTATTTCCAGCAGTACATTGACAAAAAACTAATTCAGGACTTGTCCTTGTTGACCAACCAGCGTATGGTACAGGATTCAGGGTGTAGTTTAAACACAACACCAGAAGAAATCAATAGCTTTTTAGGAATCTCAGTGTACATTGCATGCCTTGGATATCCGAGAATTAAAATGTACTCGGCTGCCAAAATAAGAGTCGCAGTTATAGCTGATTCCATGACATGTGGTCATTTCTACAAGATCAGGTCTTCGCTGAAAGTAGTCGATGATCTGCCAGAAAATGAGAAAAAAAAAAAGGATCTCCTGGGGAAAGTCAGACCACTTCTAAAGAGAGTCCTTTAGGTTGCCTCAATCTGCCCAGGCCAACAAAGGTCTGTATGATGAACAGATCGTTCCATTCACTGGCTGTCCCAATTCACAAGTCCCAAGACCTGCAGTGGTTGCAAATATAATATCGACATGGGAGGGGTTGACCTATCTGATCACATGCTCAGCTTCTACAGAATATCTAGTCGGACCAAAAAGTGGACTGTTCGCACCACACGTTATTTCATTGATTTGGTCATCACCAACTCCTGGCTTCAGTACCAACAAGATAGCGAGGACATGCAACAAGCTCAAAAGAACTCCCAATACCTGGAGTTCAAGCGCCTCTTGGCTGAGGAACTGATAAACAAGGGACAAATATATGAACAAGACCTGAATAATACCAGTGATGAAGAGTTCTCTCTAGAAATCAAGAAAAGGATTGAATTTTGTTAGTTTCACATTCGTGATCAATGAACTCCCCTTGTGCACTGTAGTGCACATGTTGTAAAATTTTAATAAAATTAGTTAAAAACAAAATTGTTTTTGCAATGTGTCTTTTACCAACCCAACACTTGATTTCTTTGGAAAAATCAAAATACTTTTTTTTCGCTGGGTCTCACCGAGACCCCTGTTCGCTTAATGAATAAATTGTTAAAATGCTAATATGTCTTTGTTACAACAAAGAATTACTCAAACAATCACAAATTGTCCTCAAAGTTTTTCTCACAGACAAATTGCAGTCGACATTGGTTAATAATCTGAGGCTAACTAATTCTATCCTATTACTGATTAGTGTAATCTAACATCTTTGTGAATAAAATTTAACAAATTAATTTCCTCCTTGATGCAGCTGTGGCATCTTTCAAGAGCGATAGGGTTGTCTTCATTGTGTAACGGTGAAACTTTTTACCTCATCAGTATTGTTATCTGCCTGTTGGCAGGCGGGCGGCGTGGACACCTAAGTGACTGATATCACAGGTGTATCTACTAAAAATCGCGGATGAGTTTTAACCCTGGTGACCTCAACCTCAAGGTCAAAGTCAGAGATCAGGTTTTCTGAAAGTCTTTTGAATTCGACAGCACACCATAGGATTTTCAGATTGATATCAGGTGCCTTCACTAAAAATCTTAGACGAGTTCAAATCTCAGTGACCTTGACCTCAAGGTTTTTTGAAAATCTTGTGACCGGTTACAGTAGTAGTTTTAGAATTTGCAATTGGTATACTATGTCTACAGTGATCTCTAGTGGCCAGTGTCTTGTTGTTGCTTTTCGCGGGATTTGGACAGGATATAAACAGGAAGTAACAGTGATCATAATTAATAACAAATAGTGGAGAATACTGGATAAAATAAGAATATGCTTCTTCCTGCTTCTTTAATGTATCATGTTTTCTTGTTATAATTTCCTTATGTCCTATCCTTTTCCTTTTTTCCTTTCTTATGTTTTTGTTTTGTTTTCGTTTTTATCTAGCTGCTTTACGATTGTAACATGCTCGAAATAAAGCCTCACAAGCTGATGTATGTAAGGAAAAATTCCTCAAACCGATCCTGAGTGTTTGTATTCACAAGACCAGTACAAATGATATATCTATTGTTTATGTATGTATGTATGGAGTTATTTATTTATTTCCATATTTATTGCTGTGCTCAGTACTGTATTGAGTACATTGAGTGCTGTTGTCACAGTCCCTCGATACAACTGTTTAAAACTGTACAAGAAGAATAGAATCGACGTTTCACGTTGCGTATCCGGAACGTTTGGAGGGGAAGACTTTAATTGGAGGACACCTTGCAAACATGGCAGACGTACCAGAAAATGTTCCAGAGCGTAAGCCTTTAAACTTACTTTTCTTCAGTTTTAATACCTCAGTCATGTTGTTCAAGTTGTGTGTGGATGTAGGGAATTTACTTTTAACTGTAAGGTCGCGGTGATTGTTAAACACACGGCGGTTGTTCCTCTCAGTTGGAATTATCAACATTAATAGCTTTGAGTCTGTGTTTGAAAGGACATTAATAAGGATGTTTTAGATAAATTAATTTTCAAGGTGTTGTAATTTAATTTAATGAATTTATTACACGTTGAATTCGGGATATTCGGAAAGTTGAATATGATGCTTATTTAGAAGCTTATCAGAAATCGTTTGATGTATCACTAAAGTGTTTGTTTGTTTGTTTTTATTGCTGTGGTCAAAATGCGCATAATATCCACGCAAGGGAATGTGAACAGGTATCGCAGTACGTCTTCCAGTTTTGCTGAGTCATGATGACAGTCTTCTACGCAGTTGTATAATTTATTATGTGAATAAGTTTTAATAAAGTCATTTTAGTAGTCTCTTGGCTGAATGTTATATTAAGCTGTATATAAATGATTTTAAGGGACCCTCGCATGAGAGCAGCTTTTCTTTTGGTATTACACGATCCCTTAGCAAAACTAGATGTAATAAGGTACCCATCAAGAATCTTCTAGAACAAATCTTTCTGGATATTTGACCACTCTTCTGGGCAGGATTGCTAGAGAGCATTTAAATTTGTTTGACCTGGCTTTTAAAGTAGTAATTTTCAGTAGGGTTGAGGTTCGGGCTTCGGGAAGACTTAATATTAGTCTGTTTTATCCATTCCAAAACCAGTTTGTTTGTTTGGCTTCATTGTCCTGTTAGAACACCCAACTGCTACCAGATTAGCTGCTGATGTAAGGTGAAGTTGAAGACTTGGGAGGTAATCCTCCTTCTTCATAATTTTGTCTGCTTCATAAATTTCAGTCAAGTTTGAAGGTGTGGATTTTGGAGCAGGGACTTCTTTCTTAGTTGGCATCCTCACATTAAAACTCGCTTTACTGTGAATAGTGATGTTGGTGTTTTAGCAGTTTCCACTTTACGGCAGACTTGACCCTTAGTGGTTCCTGCATTGTTCCTGAACATCTGAACCAATTTCTCACCTGAGGGTCACGGTTTGGGTATTTTTTTTTCAGATATTGGCAAAATTGGCAATTACATAGAATTCTTTAAACTGAGATCTTGGAAGCTGCAGCTGTTTAGAAATGGCTCCAAGAGACCTTCTCAATATGTGTAGATTTAAAATTCTCCTTATTAGGTCTTCACTGAGTTCCTGGGACTTTCCCATTGTTCTGAGTGTTGGTCAGTCTACTGAATGCTGTCAAAATCATTTTTATGCAAGCAACAACAAACTACTAGTTTTAGTCAATCGTGATCACTAATGAGTTAACAGGCCTTGGCCTCGTCAAGTTAAAAGACAGTGTAGAACCTTAACCTCCTAAGACCCGAACTCTTCCACAGTATGCATTTCTAATTTCTCTTTGATATTTGGACATATTGGGGCCCGATGAATGTAAAAACAAAGAATTACCAGATTTTTTTTTAACCTTATTTTTTTTTTTAAGAAAAATAAGAGCCACATATGAGGATATTCGTTTAAAATTTTCATAGAACAGTAGCAGTATAATGTCCTCGTAAGTGGATATCAGGCCCATGTAGAGCAAAATTGAGTATTTTAGTCTAAATTACCCAAAATGCGATGTCCACATATGTGGATGCCAGGTCCTAGGAGGTTAAGCATCATCTATAAAACATTAAAATGAATGTGTGTGTGTGTGTGTGTGTGTATATATTTGATGCTATATGTATATTTCTGACCCTGTATGGATTAAAGAAAAATCCAAAATAAATTCAAAATTGTGCAATTAGTTATTGTTTCTAAAGGCAGATGTGTGCTGTACAATTGTCCCACCGTGGAAAAGGAACAGTTCAAAGAAATCCTTAAAATCTCAAAGTTATGATGACATCTGTTTGAAAGCATTTTTGAAAGAATATTAAAGACAGTCAAGCGCCAATCAGACTTTGCAGAGATTCTAGATATTTTGTTCAACCACATTTTTTTTTTAACGACAACCACTCGAAGCAGATCTAGGATATTTAGGTCTCTTTAAGGTGCTCAGATCTTGATGACTGGATTCTGTTTTACCCTTGTTAGACTGTCCGGGTACAACAAGTGAGCAAGCCGGCAAGTCTGCAACATGCCAGGGCTGTCCCAACCAGAAACTCTGTGCCTCTGGAGCCACAAAAGCCCCTGACCCTGGTAAGACCGTGTGCTATTATCTCATCACTTTAATATTTTGATACATATTTGGGCTTCAGCAGATACATTAGGGGATTAGTTAAGAGCTTAAAACATCTCGTTCCCGTGTGTCTGCAGCTATAGCAGAGATAGGAGAGAAGCTGTCAACAGTCAAACACAAGATCCTCGTGTTGTCTGGAAAAGGAGGTGTGGGGAAGAGCACCTTTAGCGCTCACTTGGCTCACGCTCTGGCAAGTGACACCACAAAGGAGGTAATACAGAATATCATTAATTGTCATGTTTAAGAATCGAGTTTGAAATGATTTCTACCACCTGAGCTACAGCCACCCACAACGAGTGGTTAATGAGTGGTTATTTTTGTTACTGTTCCCTTCCTCTTAGCTTGGTCGGTCGGTTCTCCTTCTACCTCTGACCTCAACAAGCATTTTCACTCAGAGAACTGCCGCTTGTTTGAAATTCAGCAGGTTGCATTGACTAAATGCTGCCGTGTGATTGGCTATTATATTTACAGATTTGCATTAACAAGTGGTGTCCAAAGTAGCTAGTGTGTGTAAATCCTGATGCTCTCATATAAAACATTAAAATACACTGACCACTAGAGGTCACTGCAGACATAGAGTAACAATATATTTGAATTCTGAAAGTAAATTGTGTTACACAAGGAACATGGCTGTGGGTCGTCACTGATTTCTATAATCGGTTTGATTCGGATTCACAGGGTCCCGATTCGATTTGAATCTGGGAAATTTTGCCTCAGACAGTCAGAAATATTTTAGTTCTGATCATTTATCAGTATTGACTTTTGTGAGACTTCATCAGAGGTGTGAGCATCACAGCAGATTCCTTTGTGTCAAAGTAAGTGGGGATAAAGCACA
>NW_005187533.1:897415-899771 GCF_000239375.1 Pundamilia nyererei | reverse complement strand
TTTTGCGTAATAAGCAAGCAAATAATGCAGAAAACAGATATTTGAGATGGGAAACTGTTCTTGAAGTACACTGAGAGAGAGAAAGAGCTGTGCGGGAAGTGTGATTTTTATCGTGGTGGAAGAAAAACAGCAATAGTAAGAAGGATCTTCTTTTGTTGCTGCTTCAGTGAATTTTGGTCTGAGAGAGACAAAACCTGCAGCTTTATAATCAGTGAGCTGTGAGCTATCAGCACCGACGGCGTGTCCGTGTCCGTGCTGTCGGGTGAGAAAGCCGACAACTCACTGTGTGGAGCTTTGTGTGGAATCTGTTTACCTGCTCGTATTTGCTGTTTTAGCTTTAACCTGAGATTCTGGCGTTTCTGGCAAAATACATTTATATTTAAAAATCAATTCAGGGTTTAAATCAATATCTCTTTATTCAAGCTAAAATTGATTTGAATTGGAAAATCGATCATTGAAACCCAGCGATAACAAGGAACACAGTGCTATCACTCTAAAAGAAGCCACAGCTTAATCAAGGAAGAAATTTATTAGTTCCATTCAAAACAATGATAGATTATATTAACCAGTAGGATGGAGTTAGATGCCTCAGGTTATTAGTCTATGTCTCCTGCAGTTTTTCTGTGAGATATCTCTCTTTATACGCCAGTTTCTTGTGTAGCTTTCACAGTTTCAAGTTGAACAGGGCAACAGTGTTTAATTAATGTTAATCAAATTAATGTTTTTATTTGTCTTGCATCAGTTGCAGAGTGAGTGCTACATGTATGTTAGCTGTAAGCAGCGATCTTGACACTCGATTGTTGACATGAGCAGGACAGCTCTCAGTCCCAGGCTGATAAAAGAACTTGTATCAAAATTTTGCTCAGCTGCTGTTTTTCATTTCACTTTTTTCCGATAGTATTATACAATGTTAATCACATAATCACAACCTGTTATTAACAGTGGAATTATTATTATAATTATTAATAACAGAACTGACACCAGCAGCAAGCCAGTAAGCAAACCTTACAGATGCAGCACTCTTTCACACATTAAACTCACCTTATCTCATTGCCTCCATCACTACCTATAATTTACTGCACACATCCCTTGATGTACAAATATTTATTATTATTGGCATTATTACTGACACCTGTCTTGGTGACACGGCTAACACAGGGCTCATTAAAGCATTACCCAGTCATTAAAGGTTTTATTAACTTGCAGCCATAAAAGGCTGATGGGATCATTGCTGGCTTCCTGCCGGACGGCGACATGGACGCCTGTGTGCGATAACTCAAGAAGGACGTCAACTAAGATTTTAAAACTGGCACCACAGATGTATCTGCTAGGAGGCTGAGGGGTACCACTGGCCGCCACCAGTAGTTTTATTGGACCTGTACAAACAGGCAGGTGGTGGGATCGCTGTTTTATATAAAAACATTTTCAGCTGTAAATCTGCATCAGTTATCTGAGTTTTTAATTCCATATCTCCTGCTCTATCTCCCGCGTGAGATGAAGTGCTGGACAACTTTTCTGATGCCGTTTCTCAAATGAGCTGAGAGAGAAAATCATAAATCATTATAAACTGACTTTGAAATCTATAAGAATTCACTTCATTATTGCAGCAACGAACTAAAATGAAGCAGACAATCCTACATCTCACAACTTATTAACAATATTCAGCATAATTCTGCTTCTTTTTATTCGTATCCACCGATAAACTATTGAACATTTCCACTTTCTAAATCTAACAAATTTCTTCTTTACTCTGGAAGAGTTGAGTTGTTTTTTCCCCCACAGTAAAGTTTTTAATATTGGAGGTAGTATGTTAGCCTCTTGTCCTAATTTATCTAACAGTATCTCTCATTCTTATCAAATTACTGCCACAAGCTCATTTCCAAAGAGTAGCTTCTTGACCGCCACCGTTTCACTGAAACCATGATGAGCCTTCAATGAACCGTAGATGGATAAACTGGAGGGGCAGATTCATATCTTGGGTCCTGTGTCAGGCCGTTGCTGGATTTATTTGTGAATCACCATGTTGGTGCAAAAATCCTATTTTATTCCTGTCAAACTGTCTCATGTTTGTTTTGGGGATTTTTTGTGGATTCAGCTAAAGTAATGGGAACAAATCATGTGTTTTTGTGACAGGCCCCTAATAAGAAAGTGCATAAAGATAAAATATGCTTGAATGATTCATAGGTCAGTGTTAAGTGGCTGAACAAACCAAAAACACATTCCTCTGAGAGGGATCAGGGAGAAGGGCGGGAGTGAAGATTAGTGAAAAAGCAGCCAGTGTCCAAAGATAAAACTGTGAAAGACTTCAGGAAGCCTGAAGAACTAAATCTAACAAATTTCTTCTTTGCTCTTAAAG
>NW_005187533.1:883742-896681 GCF_000239375.1 Pundamilia nyererei | reverse complement strand
AAAGTCACAGGCACAAAAGTCTCAGGTTTTGGAGGCCAGGGTCAGGTCTGCTGCTGCTGTCAGTGGCTGCCCCAGGACAACTGCCGGTGAGGGATTTGAAGAGGATCACATGGCCAAGGGGCCAATCAGCAGCCGTCAGCTCATCCACTCCGGGACCTGCAAAGACTTAAAGGCATAGACAACAACAGCCACCAAACAGATTATGGACAGGGCCATAACAGTGACATATGAAAACTTAGTGTAGTTTGCGTAAATCATTATTTCTTAGTTGAAAGAAAATCTCATGTTAGACTTAGCAGGAGTTTTTATCTTTGACTGTTACCCATAAACCACTGGAGTATAAAGGTTCATTCACAATGATGTCATCCATAGTAAGGGGATCAACTGGACACTCCCACGCAAAACATTCCACTTCCCAAAGTTTTAGCAGTTCCTCAGAGAAAATGCTAAAAAAGCAATGCTTTAGGATGGCTCCTAGTGCTGGGATACAGCCCCATTGTTTTGATGTGTTGCCCAGTCAAGCAGACAGGAAATGCCTTGTGTAGCCCTTTGGGAGACAGTTGCCTTCATTATACTGGACTGCCGACTTTTCATGCTTCCACTTTCTTTTTCCTTTTTTTAGATTGCCCTGCTTGATGTAGACATCTGTGGTCCATCCATTCCAAGGATCATGGGTTTAGAGGGAGAGCAAGTAAGTCAGTAGGCAGCTGTCAGAAACGGCTGTTATATCTATTGGTGCAACATTTTAATCATAATCTCACATGGACACAAAGATTGAGCTGTCTTTCTGTCGTCTCCTGTGTAGGTTCACCAGAGTGGTTCTGGATGGTCCCCTGTGGTCAGCTGATTTGAACGATTTATTTATTTTTTTAAATTATTTTCCTTATTTAAGCATAATAAAACAGGGGCCTCTGCGTTGTGTTGCAGTATGTGGAGGACAACCTGGCAGTCATGTCTATTGGCTTCCTGCTAAGTAGTCCCGATGATGCTGTGATCTGGAGAGGACCCAAGAAAAATGGTGCGGTAATGTGATGTGTGTATGTGAGATGCTCATGTTTCCAGATCTCACATAGCAACAACCTGTGTGGTGCTTGTGTCCAATCAGGGATCATTAAGCAGTTTTTAAGGGATGTGGACTGGGGGGAACTGGATTACCTCATCGTAGACACTCCACCCGGCACCTCTGACGAACACCTGTCCATCGTCCAGTACCTAAGCGCCACCCATGTTGATGGAGCCATCATCATCACCACACCACAGGTACAAGTCTCGGCTTTAGTGTGAGCAGGTTTACGTTAGTATATGAAGTGCTCTATGGGAGCTTTTTAAAGTCAATAACCTTTGAAAACGCTGCTGTGGTGCAATCTAGGGGTTTCCCTCTTTGTACACACCTGCTTTTATAAAACATTCTCAGATGTTGTTTGACTGATGAGCAGCCAATCATCCTCATACATGTCCAGTTATGAGCCGCTGGGTTTCATGTTCATGTCTGTTTTCACACATAGGCAGTCATGCTCAATGAAGACACACAAACTCCAGGATGACCACCATGAAAACATTTGTAACCTAATGCTAATCAGATGCTTAAAGCCCCTTCACCCAGCTGAACATGGAAATAACAAAGGCGACGTGGCTAAAACTTCAGCTATCCAGGGCTTAGAGTATGGCGTTACTTTTGTGCCACTATTCTGAGCGCACGTAAAAAAAAAAATTGAGCGCAAGTGTTGCATTTTGAGGAGTAATTCATTGAATTTCAGCAAAATTCATAGCTGCGTGCAAAAATGTATTTCAGTGTTTGCTATTATCCACACACACACACAATAACAGCCCCGCTCGCTCAGTTTTTTGCATTTGCGCTTGCTCGCAATGTGTTGCTTGCGCTCTCAACCTTTCTGCCCGTGCGCGTTCAACTCTTTCTGTACACCGTTATATTTGCAGTTTGGGGGAAATTCAGTTCAGTTTTATTTCTATAAATCTCAACGATGTTATTGAAAGAAACCCCAATAATCAAACGACCCCATGTGAGTGAGCACTTGGCGACAACGGGAATGATAAGCTCCTTTTTCACAGGAAGAAACCTCCGACTTTATGAAAAGCTAATTTTTGTTTGAATATGCTGTCAGTTATAGTTCTTAGAAAGACAACCAGACAAGGAAATTCCAGTCATTATATTTCAAGATACCCCTTTAATGCTCGCACACACACCTGCAGCTAAACTTCAGCATCTTTCAGTTAACTCTGAACCGTCTGTGAGCTCATTTGAAACTGAAACTTTAGCAGCCCGACGTTTAGCTGCATAGCTCAAGCTGTGTGTCCTAAAAGCTCTCCAACTCTCACTCAGAGGTTTCAGTGTTATTAAAAACTTACTCAGTTTTAGCTCAGCTATTTTACGTTAACAATTGCAGCTTTAAAAAGAATAATCTATAAACATGTATTCAAATACTTATGAAAACTACCTGCTATCAGCCTTAAATTGAAATTTGACCTGCAGATATGTCTGCTTTCAGTCCAACGGACTTCACTTGGTGATTCCCTAAATTCCCCCCAAATGATTTTAACAACCTGAACTTCTGTATACAAGTTGAGTCATTTCAGTCATGTAGTATTGACTCTGAAAACCACAGGTAGGCAACTGGCTTACCACAAAAAAAAACTCAGCTCGTTGCATCTTGCCGTATGCAGCTGCCTTCTGTTATGACTAATGCTGCTGCTGGTTTGTGGAATTGGTGGTGCTGCCCCTTTATGGCTTTACAATATACTGACATGTTTAGGATGTCCTTGAGACCCCTGCTTTTTCAGCCCACTATGAAACGTAAACACAGATGAAATTTGAATTTTGCACCAGCAAATGCACAAGTCCGTGGATCATCCAGAGTAAGGGCTTTACAGCGAATCCACTCGCACTAATGGTTGTCTTAGAATGCACACGTTAATGCACAAAAATAGTGTTTTAAAAATATGATATGACAGGTTTTAATAGGTTGGATTATATGGGACAAATACATTTGCTGTGCAGGTGCTGTTACTGTTGGCAATAAAGCAATTCCACATGGTCATAATCATGGCGCTGTGGCCGCGTGTCAATGAAGATGAATTGCTTTTGAGATGCTTTTAGCATACCACAACCAACAGAGGATGCTGTTCCATCATGAAACCATCGTAAAAAGAAAAGTGAGAGCCCATCGCACAGTAAAATGTTATACAGGTTTTTTACAGGCATGTTTGTAGACAACAAACTGTTAAAGAAATGGCATGCTACAGAGCTGTGCAGAACAAAAATAAATTCAGAGTGTTCTATTGTTGTCTTCCACGGCGTGCTTCCTATAAATTTTTCGTATTTAATAGGAAGTCAACTCGGCACAAAAGCGTTTTGCTTCACCTGCTGACATCACATGCTTTTGTTATCTGGTTTGTATAGGTGATTTTGGTGTGATAAAGCCACAGACAGGATAGGCACAGGGCGGTGTTTTTGCTGAACGGGCAGCAACATGTCTGCCAGCAGGGCATCATGATATTTACACACAAATACTTGGAGGTTAACCCAATGTTGTCCTGCATGCAGACAGTAAAAAGACTGTGATCCAGCAGCCGTGCTAGTTCTGTCAGTCATGTTTCCTGCTGATGATTCTTAGTGTGGCGAACATTTAGCGCCATGTCAATAAATGTGGCTTACTCTACATTTGCTCAGTTAAGAAGACCTCACTATAAGCTGTGTCAAAGTTCTTATTGTACTTGAAGTGAAGCACCAATTTCCTGCTTCTTAGATTAAGCTCAGTGCGGTGAAGTCAGAAAGCAACAGACACACTTCCTCATTCCGCCTGATCTCACTAACCCACGACCGACCACACACACCCGGTGGGAATTACCAAACAAACAAGCCAGACTAGTGTGTGTGTGTGTGTGTGTGTGTGTGTGTGTGCCCCTCCCTGTCCACCGTGTGCTCCCCATCTCCACCCACACATACACACAAACTTCAACCCTCGCTTTTGCCTTTCTCTTTCTGTGGTTCCTGTTTCCACGTCTGTCTAGGAGGTGTCGTTGCAGGACGTGCGAAAGGAGATCCGATTCTGTCAGAAGGTTAAGATGCCGATCATCGGGGTGGTGGAGAACATGAGCGGCTTTGTCTGCCCTAAATGCAAGGTCACTCTCACACACACACCTGTGCAAAACACAGAGAAGCTAAAAATGCACCAGATCCATGTCTCTGTTCATTTTACATCTTTTTTGTCTTTTGTTTTGTTTTTTTGGATAAGATAATTGAGCAAAAACAAGAACCACATTGACAAAAAAAAATTACAAATCTGATCTAATCTGGTGAGAAATGTATACAAGCACTGCGAGCATACGCTTGATTAGTTCTGGTAAGTAAAGAAGTGGAGCACACAGAAAAGAGGAACGAAGCAAAGAGGTCTGAAATATGTGCTCGCATCTGTGCTATTTCAGCTCATTACAAAAAAAACCAGGTTGTGAGGAGGCTTCGTCTGCTATCCTGTGCAGATATACTGCAGATACACTGAACAGGATACAGTGCACTCATTTTCACAACCACAAGCAAGCTCACCTTGCACAAAATCAAATCAACAAAGTTCTGTTCCTCTACATTTTTATGTCTTGTGTTTTTTCCTTTTAGATTTAATTTCCTGAGGCTCTTACATCCCTTTAAGGGGGAGGGCCTTATGCCGTTTCCTTTCTATTCAACATCTGACATTTTATTTTTGGGAGGGGAGATGATATAACAGGACCACAATATCCTGTCCTATTACTAAACAGTGAAATCACCACACTTTAAAGAAAATGTGGGAGAGTGGGAGATGCCATTTAAGCAACTCTTTTAAATCTGATCTCTCTCTGTGCAGCGTGTTTTAGTTTTCCGGGTTACGGCCTGAGCTTCGAGCTAGAATTCCCAGTGGAAAAATGTCGTGTTTACACAGTTAATCAATTTCAAATTCCTCGTGTGTAGATTAAGAAAGTACCTAGCTGATATATGCATATTTTTTTCTTTAAACTCTTCCTTGTAGAATACGTCACAGATCTTCCCTCCCTCAACCGGGGGAGCTGAGAAAATGTGTGCAGACCTCAAACTACCCCTCTTAGGAAAGGTGCCTCTAGATCCCAGGATAGCACGGAGCTGTGACGAGGGCAGGTCTTTCCTGAGCGAGGTGCCCGACTCCCCCGCTGCGGAAGCCTACCAGAAAATTGTGAAAAGTGAGTTTGGTTTTTAGAAAGACACCCACACAAATGAGCATCGTACAATCAGTAACCATAAAAGGCCAAAACAAATCTTGTGTGACTTAAGTGTAGCCGTCAAGGTCAGCTGGACTTGCCTGGAAATCCCCTTCTGACCATCAGCTGGCAATCCTGCAAATAGAATAGAGGTTTTGAGAAGTGGGCGAAGTCACAGGATGCCAAAACTGGTGAATGGGAAGATGGTGTGAAACTGTTGCCAAAACAACAAGAACCAAAAAGAAATCATCTCAGCTCACTTGCAGCAATGTCAACACTATCCCCAACGCTCAGGATGTTACTGTAGAGCTGTCATGTTGTTTTCTCTCAGCTGTAAATGCACACAGTGGTCAGATAGTCAGAGCAGGGATCCAGGAGATGTGCCAAGTATAGAGTTCTGCATTTTATGACTCCCACCCCTTTATTTGCACATTATAAACAAACCCTTTGGCACCTCATACGTCATAGTTTTCATTTTTCTTAAGAAGGAAGTTACATCTGCAGTCAGGCATATTCCTCCTTCCAGTGAAGACCCCCGCCGGTTTTGATGACTGGATCATTTAGCTGACGGCTCAATTCCTGATTAAACAATGAAAGAGGAAGCGGTCGCTGTATAAATGGGAAGCAGCCAATCAAAAGAGGAACAGTAGGAGTTGTATCGAAATTCAATTATGCTTAAAGCATGAGATCAAGTTTGTGGAGTCTAATGTGGTTTGCGTAGCAGCTGATTCACTCCTAACTGAAACCATCAATTGACGCACATTTATTTATCAGCTTCATCAAATCTCCTTTATCATCATTCTCTTCTCTCCTCTTTCTCTTTCCCCCAAAGCCGTCCAGGATTACTGCTCCAACAGGGTAACAGAGGAGCAAAGCACAATCTGACCACATCAGATGGCATCCATACAGGAGCAGAACACCGTGGCTGATCACATGACGGCAGACGGGCACCGAATACGAGGCACACGAAGAGCACAAGAGCTCGTACATATCAGAATCGCAGCATTTCTGTTTGACAGTCAGAGAAATCTTATCATTCTTTGTTTTCAGTGATAGGTTTCATGCATTGATCAGATGCTGCCGTGCCAGAGCAGTATTTCCTGAAGAACTACTGAGAGTAAATGAAATGAATACATAATAAGAGTCTGTAGAAACTGAAATTACTTCCCATTTCATAAAACAAATAAAGTCATCATCCAAATAAGCACCTGTGCCCGTTTTGAATATGAATGCACTCATTATGGAATGATCTTTATGAGGCTGTCAGGGTTTACAATGATTTACAAATGTGTGTTTCTTTGTTTGTTTTGAAGGAAAGCAATATCATTTTGAGCACTGTAGTTTTAACTACCAGCACATTTGTCGTGGGCTGTTTGCCAGCTGCAGGTTAGACGAACGGTAGTAAAACTGTTAATGGTAGTAAAGGCTCGGCCATGCAAGATGTCAATTTTTGGCGTTTGCATGAGTTTTTTTTATCAGTTTTGGTGCAATGAATGAAGCTCAGTGGCAAAAAGGAAAAATATGCAGCAGAAAACTCTTTGCCTGTACTGACAATACAGTTTGTAGGATCCATTTTTTCCTACAGCATCATTAAGCTTGTATTTGCTTAGAGTGAGTAATTTGCTTCAGGTGCTTTTGTGTACATTATGTCAATCCCCTCAGTAGATGAAAAGGAATATAAGAATATTCCACAGTGCCTGAGCTGGTGTGGTAATGTTTGTGTTAAGAGGAGGTCAGCAATTTGTTTTGTTTTTTTGTTGTGTTTAAACTCTTTATGGCATCAGGTTACTGTGATCAAAGTGCAGATAAAGCTGCCAACAAAGAAAAAAAGTAACTTGGATTTTAGTTCGTCATTAATATCGGTGCTTCTGCATTTCAAATGAGCAGATTGTTTATATTATCCCCTCCAAATACTTCCTGTTTTTGAAGTATAAAGAAGTACAGGTAGGTTCTGAAAACATAATTGAAATTATACCCGAATTTGCTGAAAACAAATTAAAAGCTGGAAAAAAAAGTAGTAAAGCACATCGTTGTTATTTTTTAATATGCTGATTTCAAATCATTTTCTTGCATTTCTGAAGAGAGAGTGCAATTTTAACAATATGTGTGCATTACTAATTTACAGATGACGGTGCAGGGGCTGCTTAAAGGTACAGAACAGCTAAACCAAACAGTTTTTTACTTTTTAAAGAAGTACACTTGCAGATTTCTGGAATTATTTTTAAATTGTACATATATTTTCATACCTGTGTGGCAACGCTGGCATCGAACTCCAGGAAAATAAGTTGGGTTTTTTTTTTATTGAAAAATGTTCAAAGTTAAACTTTTGCAATTCAAACCGAGCATCAGAGATCAAAAGTTACATTTAGGGTTAGGTGATTTTTCACATTCTCAGCTGTCATAAATATGTGGTCATTTTACAAATTTTGAACCACTGGATGTATTTGGTGTTTTCATAATTGTGTTAAAATCTTCATGTCTAATTATTGATGTGACCGATGACCAAATGAAAACGGCATCCATTCATTAAACACGCTTCATTTGCGTTGTAGTATTCAAATTATTTCTTTGTTTTTTTGGCTCTTTGAATTGTTTTAGTATCAGTGGTGTGGCATCAGGTTTGCCAGGTGTGTACTGACCAGTCTGGTTGGAAATTTTTGTTTCACAGTCTGTGTGTGTTTGTGTCCTTATGTGCACTACACTCTCCACACTTGTAGTTCCTCCAATGCTAAGCAGAAAATACATGTGAAACTGTATCTGCATCCTGCAAGCAGACAAAACAATCATAACCACACTCTTATAGCTAATGTCTTTCCCACAGTTATGATACATAAAAGAGTAATATCTTTATTGTAAAGCATACCTGTAAAGCTTCACCTTTAGCTTGTGAGTAAAGTTAGATTTACTCATTATAATGGTTGGAAAGGTTAGACAAAGCTGGTAAAACTGCTTTTTCTTCCATTATTTGAAAATAAATAATTATCACCAATAAACAATAAGAGCATTTGACTCCCAATTACTTAAAACGACAACAAACTGGCTCCTCAGGTACACAAAGAAGGTGCAGCTCAATTTCTACTAAGCAAATGAGCAATGCTAAACATGGCACTGAGGCATGCGTAGTTTTGCCAAACCGGTTTTAGTCCCTGCCTAAAAACTTCACAGTATGGTGCATAACATTGTATCGGTTAACACAAGGACTGCACCTTCGCATTCACAATGTGACCCGCAGAGAAGGCTTTACATTTATGTGGGGGGGGGGGTTCTGTGTGAATTTTGTGTTTGTTTTGTTTATGAGCTTAAGGGGACAAATAGGTAAATGTGCAGCCTTGGTGATTATTTGGTGATTAAGTCCCCAAATCATAACTAAATAGTTTAATAAAATCTATTGCGTGTGATTGAGCTGAAAAACAGCCCACTTGTGCAGAAGAAAGTGTGCAGTGTGGCACTGCCTCTTTCTTAACATGAAAAAGCAGAAAAATGACAGCCATGTAATCGAATTTTTGGCAAAATATTAAACCAGCTGTTAAAAAAAAAAGACGGGTAAATTTGTTTAAAGACAAAATGTGTGATGATGAAAGTTTGAGACTGCCATAATGTCTTCGATCAGATTCCTTTTCTTGTGTAACTTCACTTCCTTATGATACCAATAATAACATTTCTGGCTTTGGGAAATAACACCTCCTACCATTCATGCGACCGCCTCCCGGATAAAATCACAGAGTCCCTTTAAAAATAAAGAACAAACTCAAATAACTCCAATACGCTGCTTCTATTGTTACTCCTCCATGCCCAGGGAGCCGACACTCTTGTCATGGCTCATTTTGAGGAGGTCCTGGACGAAGTCCGCTCGGCTCTGACCTGGGCTTCACCTGCTGAGATCCGAGCTCTGCTGGAGGGTCTGGTGGAGGAGCAGATAATCTCAGAAGCGTACAGCAAGAGCTTGGGTCTGCATCGATTCATTGACGGGCTTGCGCCGGAGCTGCTTTGCGGGGAATCAGGGTTTATACCGGGATCTGATGAGACCGATGGGGAATTTGCTTCTCGAGCATCTAGCACCCACCAGCATCTCAGCCATGGACCGCTCATTAAGGTAGGGAAAGGTGGGTCACAGTCTCCCTCCGTTGACTACCACCTGGCAGGATCAGAGTTTGTCCCATCAGTGGATGATCATTACAGCACAAGACTGGAGCCAGAGACTTGCTCACTATATGAGGATCAAGTTATTTCCAGAGATAAACTCATTCAGGAATTGAGGGAGGGGACAGCAATGGACGAACACTACCCCACACAAAGGCTCTACTCTGTCCCCACAGTGTTTGATGGCAGACTTTCATTAAATGATGAAATAACTGAACTGCTGACAAGTGCACCTTCAATGCAGAAGCTGGTAAGTGATAGTGAAAGGGTAAATCAGGGGAATTTGGCGATTGAGAGGGAGTGGTTAGAGCAGATTGAAGAGGCTGCTAGGCGGATAGCTGTACCTCTGTGGCAGCACTGGGACAAAGGAAGGAGGATGTTACAGCCTTTAGTTTATTATAACACAACTGGATGTACAACTAGTGATAACACAGTGACATACAGCGAAGCACAATGTGCTATTTTAGATCTGGAAGAGGAAATGGAGCTTGCAGCCGCTTGCAGGACACTCGATGCGTGCACTGGCAACTTTAACGAAAGCTTCACGCTGGATGCTGAGGACACACCTGAGGAGTTCTATTACCCTTTATATGATGAGGTGGCGACACCTGGAATCTGCATGGATCGCTTTAAAACTTTCGAAGAAGGAGGAAATGCATCACCTGTGGAAGCCTGTGAAGCCACAGACTCAAACAACAACGTCACAGACAATATGGGGGGCCTCCTGGATGCGTGGTGGCCAGGCGAAACTGCAGACGACCTGTGTTGTCTGCCTGAGGACACACAGTGTGGCGCAGGTTCGGCACTTGCACAATTTACCTTTCAACATTTGAGTCCCTCGTTTGCACCACAAGATGCTTCAGTTACAGCGGAAGATGACATGATGGCAGGGGTCACCGAAAATGTTTATGGAACAGCAATCTGGGACATAGATGGAATAACAGGCATAAAGGACACTATGGAGTCACACTGTGGTAAGTTTCATTTAAGCTTCTGTTCAGATGCTTCTAACTTTCACTGGTTTTCCTTCTTTTTCCTTCTATAATTTATCATTTTTATGAAATGCCCAGGATTACAGGAACAAAAGCTGCTTTCATTCAGGCATCAGCACAGGGCAGGGACAAATATTTATCCTCTGGTGTTTTCAGTTTGGTCTGTTTGGAAACAGAAAGCCTGCTCCAGGCTTTATTCCTGCCAAGACATGAGTTGGTGGTTAAGGTGTGGTTCACTTTCAGTTTCATTTTGACATTCTGATTTTGGATCCAGTTAAAAATAGGATGTGGTGAGCTTCCAAACACATATATCTTTTTTATTTCCAAGGTCCGCCGAGCTGGTTACTCACTCTCTGGCAACAGCTGCAAATTTATGACTTCTAGGTGGAAATATGCCATTGTCAAGAAAGCATAGTGCTGTGAAAAGTTGTTGCCCCCCTTTTGATTTCTTTTTGCATATTTAAGCCACTTAAATGTTTCAGATTGTGAAACAAATGTGATAATTAAGATGACCAAAATGTTGTTTTTAAATGATGATCATTTCCTAAGAAATAGAAGTTATCCAAGCGTATTGAGGCCCGTGTGAAAAAGTATCCCCATAATCCCCAAGGTTTAGTTTCAATTTCACTGGTTACTGCCAGGCCTGTTGAATCAAGACTCTACTTATATAGAACCTGTCCAATAAACCGAAGGAGGCTAAAGCATCTCAAAAAGCAACACATCATGTCACAATCTGAAGAAATGGTTTGTCAGCCTGGAGAGACAAAGACATTTCTAAGGCTTTGGGACTCCACTGAACCACAGTGAGAGACATTGTCCGCAAATGGAGAAAACGTGAAACAGTAGTGAACCTTCACAGAAACAGACAACCTACCAAATGCTCTTACTCCAAGAGGGCACCAACGACTCATCCGGGAGATCCGGAGGTCCAGAGCAACATCTAAAGAACTGCCACAAAAGCCTTATCTTCTCGAAGAGTGGTGGGATGGACTTGGAGAAAGAATTCGACCACGGCCGATACGTTTTTACCCTTAATCGTTTAAATCATCATTTAAAAATTCATTTGAGTTATCTTTGTCGTATTCGTATGCAACAAAAAGCTAAGACATTATGAAGGCGTGAATACTTTTTCACGTGGGCCTGACAAATAGACGACACAAAAAGGTTATTCTTTAGATTTGTTAAGAAGGTGAAGCCGGTCAGACTAGTAACCGGCCATGTTCAGCTTTGCTGTGGTAAGCTACTTTCGGTTTGCACACAGTTTGGTAAAGAACGCTTTCTGATAATGTTTAGCCTGGTAGAGGTTACCACCTTGAGTCAGTTACAAGGGTGGAGCTTTAGTTTCAGCTTCAGGTTTCTGTGTTATAACTTTGCCCTGTTAAAAGGTAGACGTCATTGCTTAGTTCTGTTACTGCTGCAGCTTTAAAATGAATAAAAAGATCAAGTTTTTGTCTACCACACCACACAAAGAAAAGGATGTACCTGAGTGTCTTCTTGGCATTTTTTGGCATTTACAATTCCTTATGATAAGAAAGGGGGGACAAAGAGCAAAGGGAGTGGCATGCTCCACATTGGATCCTTGCCTACTGGAATAGCCTTTTGGCATACCTGCTTAACCCACCGAATTACACAGAGGCCCAACTTTAATTCCTCCACCCCCTCGTTTTGTCTTTACCCACATATTTCTTAACCTCAAATGTGTTGTGTGTGTTTATATTACTCATCCTGTGTGAAACAGAAATCTCTCCGAAAGCATCAAACACAAAAAATCAAGTTGGTTAACTTAGTGTAATGATAAGTCTCAAGGAAATAAATGTAGGCCAGTGCGACATTAATTACAGACACATTACTTTCTGTAAAACGAACGCATTGTTTTTTAAAATGCCTTCCCTCTATTATGTAACTGTGTGGATCAAGCTTGATATGAATGGTATGAGCGTGATGTAAATGTGTCTGGCAACAAGGCACAATCTATTTGGTTTATCTGCCTGGCTGCGGCGAGGTGGAGGTGGAGCAGGTACTTTCCACTCCACTGTTGAAAACTACCCATGTTTCCTTGTCAATTCCAAAGGCCTGGCAGTGAACGCTGATGCTGTTTTTCGGTTGTCTTAAGGTGGTCACAGAGCAGAAAATGAACAACACCTCACTGTGATCCCCAAAAGGCAAACTATGAACATACAGTATTTAGCATACTGTTAGCAATGGATAGAAAACAATGTCATAGTTGTAGAATGTAGAAAAGGGATGACTATTAATGATAATAATATTAATAAGAAAATTAAACAGTAAGAGATTAAAGCAAAATGTGATCCATTTTAGAGCTACTGATGCCTGTTGTCCCGTGCAAAATCAAGCTTTAGATTTGAGGTGAAGTACAGTTATATCTTAAGATCTAAAGACTTCCAATGCAGGAATGAGGGAGAAATGTAGTTCACCTAACTGAAACAACAAGCTTTAACCTCCTAAGACCCAAACTCTTTCATTGCATGCATTTTTAATTTCTCTTTGCTATTTGGGCTGATTGGGACCTGATTACTGTAAAAATAAATAATTACGTAATTTAAAAAAAACTTACTTGATTTTT
>NW_005187533.1:867117-883211 GCF_000239375.1 Pundamilia nyererei | reverse complement strand
TTGAACTCAGGACCTTCTTGCTGTGCGGCAACAGTGCTAACCACCGTGCCACCGTGCTGCCTTGTAAAACAAAATGTAGTATTTTGGTCTAGACAACCCAAAATGTGACGTCCACATATGTGGATGCCAGGTCCTAGGAGGTTAATTAAAAGTCCATCAAAACATGCCATGAAGCTAAGTACGCCCCCTTTTCATGTTTCATGTTGCCCGGGGAAAAACAAAAACAAAGAGATATTTGAGGATGTTGTGGCGACTGTAACGCACAGTGACCTGTTTGCTTTACATCACCCTGGTTCCTCATCATAAACCGGTCCCTCGTGGCGCGCCACTTGAACGTTTTCTTTGCTTCTTCCGTTGTTGTTAAAACCGGCCTAAAACAGATGCAGGGTGCACTCTGCGCACAGAACCGCCCTTTAACGGCTTGGTGCGTTTGGTAAGGCTTAGGCAAAGTGAAAGCAAAAGCATTGTGAGCCACAGCAGGTTGCGCGCTCTCAGTGTGTAGGTCATCTGAGGATATATGCAGCGGCTGATGGAATTTATATGAGACACACAGACTATACATCACATCAGGGCGTTTACGGGACCTGAGCATCACCCAGAGAGACCCGACAGGTAGGAATATCAGCCATGGTGAGCTCCGGTGGGTCTGGGTTTGCGCATTCATGAAAGTGCGCAGGAAAATAATAATAAGATTTGTCGGGGATTTTCCACACTTTTTTTCTTTAATTTACAGGGGCCACTTTAGTCATTTTTAAGAAAATTTAGGTTAAAGTTTTAATTGAGCGGCTGCTTCAGCACCTGCATTGATTTTCTGCGTTTGGCTTTGAAAGTTTCAGCCATGACAAGAAGAATCAACTCCATTATGCTTTTGTGTGACCAGATGGAGTCGCACCCACCATCATAGACCCCCACACGTGTACAGTGCACAAAAATAACAGATCAGACGTTGTCGTAAGTGAAAATAAGTCCAGTTGGGGATTTACGGGGAATTCCGGGCAACTGAAGTACATTAGCTGTTGAAAATCACTTTCAATGTAACTTTTAAAATATTTTGGTAATAGTTGGCAGCCATTTAGTGTGGGACTGCGCAGGGACAAAGAATTTCACGCACTCCGACTCAGGACTAAACAAAAAAATTCTCTCTTTTCTTTTCTTTTCTTTTCTTTTTAATATTTATTTTTCACTGTTAGTTTTTAAGGTCTTGCTCTTCTAGTTGTGCAGACAGCATGGTGCTTTGTGTGCTTCAGGTTCCCAAGTTCCTCATTAGAGACATATTTTGTGTGCGATCAGTAACTCAACTGGTTGCACTGTTATTTGTTTGTTTGTTTGTTCAGGGAGGTAGTGGGCCCATATATACTGCTTTATTTTTAGTGGTTCTCAGAAAAACAATGACAGATTTTAAACAAGGATGTGAGTCGAAAGTCCATAGTCGACTGTAGTCCTCTGTGCCTGGTCTAATAAACAAGGTGTGTGTGTGTGTGTGTGTTGTGAACTACCTGGTTAACTGCTCAAATGGCACCACACATGGGCACTGGTTATAGACTGCTAGACAACCACACCGCTCAGGGGCAACTTTATGTGCATGATCTCCTTTAAAACAACTGGAGTGGGTTTTTTTTTTGCATGAAATCCTTTTTGTCTTTTTTAACTGCCTTCCTGCAATTTGGGTGATTTGTAGAATTAGTCAGTGTAGTGTTTTATTGTACAAGTAATGATTCATCAGGGCAAAAAGTTGCTTTTTGGTTTTTCTGGTGTTGTTGGGTGTTTTCTACTGTCCACATCGTGGTTATCCTAAAGGTGTCTTTAGGCTGTAACAGATCGCAGTAGTCATCTCTGCAAACAGGTTTACCTGAGCTTCCTGCACAAGTAAAATTCCAGCACAGGCGTTTTTTTTACCCCCCCAGAGTCAAAGTGCATATTTGTAAACACAGTTTGAACAGTTAACCATACAGTGATAAAGTCAAGGTGTTAATGGTTTTCCAGACTGTGGCCGGATACTGTAGTGTATCGTGTACTGACAGGAAGCTGATTTACTTCTCCTGCTTTCCTACTTTCTTCTCTTTCAGTAAATCCTCTGTTGTTTTCTCACATTACTATTATTACAACAGGCATTGTGTTTTTAGGGTGTCTCTGTCCAACCCATTATTATTGTGATGGCATTATGTTAGGAATAGCTTGCGGGAATTGCAGCTTTGACAAAAGCATCCCCCTGTACTCGATCTTTAACTACCAACATTTATTCAGCTTATCCTCAACTCCACTCTAACCTACAAATATAATAATAACCAATCAGGATATTTTATTTCTTTCCTATGCGTGTCACCAGATGTCAAGATGCTGGAAGTGGATCCCAATCCCATCGCAGTCCCTTTGGACTTGGCGGATCTGTTGATAGGTTTGCATTGTCACTACTTTGTTTTTCTGCATTGATAATAAAAAGGTGAATTATGTGTTGAGGCAGTGAAAACGCAAACAAACACTTCTAAATAGAAGACACAGATGGTTATTATCACTCCTTTCTTTCTATTTTTCTATCTGTGAGCAGACATTTTTAACACCAACTATTGAATGAAATGAAGTTTAATCTTAAACAGTTTATATACACTTGTGCTCTATACGATTGTGCTGCATGCAACTTTAATAATTATAAAAACAAGAATTAGGTGCACAAGTTTGAAATTATCTTTGTTTTCCTCAAATCCACACGGGGTCAAGAGTTCACATACAGGCTCAAATACATGCATACTCCACCACTATTAAATAGCTAAATGTCTTTTAGGAAGGTGCACCTCAACCATTAAAACGCTAGCAAAAGCTTTTGGCAGTTCTTGTTAATTCTTGCTAGATTTCTGACAGTAATTCTTGGAAGAATTGGTGAATTTTATTTAGTAGCCCAAACACTTTCAGTAGGGTTGAGGTCGGGGGCTTTGGGAGGATCATTGCAGAGACTTAAAGTTAGCCTGCTTTATCATTCCAGAACTGGGTTTCATGTGTTTGGGATCATTGTCTTTCTGTTCAGTTGAAGTGAAGTTGATGAATCCATCCACTTTGGAAAATATACTAGTACCACTGGTAGCTTAACAGTTGAGATAGGGGTGGTCCAACACCCCAAAATATGATTGAATATTTCACTGAAGCAGCTGTTACTGTCAGGAAGGCAGCACAGGACAGTAAAAGCTTAAACAAACAGACTGAAAAAACAGCATGTAACACAGGACTAATAATAAATAATAAACAATAAATGAATATTGACTGTCTAATATATCCAATCGATTCCACGAGTAATTAGTAATTAACATATTTAAAAGAGGCAGTGTTGTATAATGAATTCATCAACTTTACATATTTTATATTTTGAAACTGAAATTCTGTTATCTGATGATGGTATTGTTATTTTTTCAGATAATTTGGATGATGATATAAATGAAAAATTGCTGGGTAAGTGGCAGCCAAACATCTATATGTGTTTACTCATGTGTAGTGTACTATATGTAGAAACGCACATAGCAGTTTTCGATTACGTGTCTCACATGTATGTGAAGTTTATTATCTAATTATAATTACCTCTGTGCACTTTTTCAGATGTTGATTCCCTCTTTGACTACTTAGAACTCAACGACAGCCGTAAGAACCTCCTTTTGTTACTTTGTACCTGTTGTCACATAGTGCTTAACAGAGCCCACATAACATAATAAGGCTAAACATGTTCTTCATTTGATGTCCTAAAAAAAAGAAAAAACGAACACTTCACTGTTAATTTTTGTATCTAAATCCTAGTGTAGATACAGACAGGGGAGGAGAGCTAGAAACATGAGGAAAAACAGAAGAAAACAAAGAACATGGCAGTGAATCTCTGATGTCAGTCACAGACAATCACTTGGACTCATAAAATAACTGCGTAAAATTAGTTGATATTGAAAGGTTATGATTATTATGATCTTAAGCTATGACTAAGTTTCACACAAATGTCAAATATGATTCTTAATAAGTCATGACTTAATTCATTTAATACAAAAGTCCAAAGTATCAGTGTCATTACTAATCATTATTTGGTCAGATACAGAGAACATGAATCTTTCCTGTAAATTTATTAATTTCATGGTGAGTCTCATGAAGGAAATCTGTCACAAAGACTCGTTCAGCTAAAACTGCTACATTTCCACAATGGATAGTGAAAACAATGGCTCTTTTCTGGCATTTAATTATTTTACTATTACTTTGGTGTAACGTGAATGTAGCAAAAGTTGTAAAATTGAGCAAAATACAATTAAAAGTCCAAAATTTATGACACCCTTCACATTTTCAAAGTCATGCATGATGGGCCGGATCAGAGTCTTTGCCAGGCCAATTCTGCCCACCTGAGCCTTATATTGGACAGCCATAATCTAAACTATAAGCAACAGTAAGGCATAACATTAAAACTGCCACCATTAAATTAGATAATTCCAGTGTATGTAATGTGTAGGAATCTTACACATTACATAGGTCTGAGTGGTGGAGGCCTACAACCACAACGTGGTAATCTAGTTGTAGAAATGCACCAGTGTTGTTTTGGCCTTCCCGAATAATGAGGAAGGAAGACAAAACACAACAAACGCAGTAGTAAAGAAATGTTTGTGTTTTTTCAGTGTCACAGTCGGAGGTTCACTTCCTCATCTGAACGTTCAGGATGAGGGGCTCATTGAAATTTAGAGTTTCTTAAGTGACGTCAACAAGTAATTCAGTCATTTCAGTCTGTAGTTATAAATTAACCTTTAAGAAAAAAAACATCTAAATGATGACCCAATCACAAAGCAGAGTTAGGCTACTGCTCCAATCTGAAGGCCGGCACTTTGTTGCCATGACCCATTTGGCTTTATTATCCATCATAATGCTTAATATTGCATAAGACAAATCTAGCAATAAGATAAGCGTCTCTTTTGTTGATTATTTTTTCTGTAAGAGTAACTGACCATCAAAGTTACTGTTTTATCTTTTAAATATGAGATTAAAGATTTTTAGCAGAATCTCTTCAAAGGTCTTTGAAGGGGACCACATTACTTTTACAGCAACAAAACATGTGCACAGGCTGCCATAAATCGCTATAATTGTAATTATGATTATTTATAATTGTCACCTAAACCCTTTCATGTATTAATTTAGTGTTATCCAATATAAGGAGCACAATTAATTATATTTATATAGATTTTTGTATGCAAGTTTTATGCAAGTATTACCTGTAATAGCTTTTACTTATCAGTAAGTAAAAGTAAAATTTCTTAAGTAAACTTTAAATAAGTAAATATTAAAATTTTACATTAGTTGCAACAGTGTTTTCATGCAACTAAAAAAGCTATTTTCATTAACATCGATCATTGTGCAGAGAAGCAGTGGTTACTGGATATGTGAGGTGGTTTGCCAGCATTTCTTAATGGTGCTAACCACCTAGCAGGCTAGACAAACAGAGGCGGATCTAGAAACATTTTCTTAGGGTGGCATGGAAATCAGAAAAAGCCATTTCTTTACACATTTGCAGGTCTTGCATCAGGTAACATTATGCAACATACTCATATTCAGTGTTACTTGTAGCTAGGCTCAAAGTGTTAATGCTAGCTTTTTTGAATAAACTAGGGTGACACTAAAGGTTTTTTTTAAGGTGGCACATGCCACCTCATGCCACCATAGTAGATTTGCCCCTGTACATAAACAATGGTGACCAGATTGCACAGTCTTCCTAAAATAAATATCTACTACAATATACATTTAAACACCTTTGTTGTTATCTTAGTACACAAACACAAAAATCTCCACCCAGCATATTGTAAATGCACGGCCCATAAAATGTAAACCTCTCACAACATCATCAAATGTGATTAAGCCCACAGACAATGGACCGGACTCTGGTCCAGTCTTTACATTTTGTTTAGTATCCACAAAAGAAATGAAAGCAGCCCATGTACATCCTGGTTGCCCCCAAAACTGGGAGGCTGTGTCAATGTAAATAAAAACAGAATGCCATAATTTAAAAGTCAATCAAATCCTACTGTTTATCTAACTGTCACATGATGCCTTGAAGAGCTACTGATTTTTAATTCAGTAATGAAATGCCATGACAATGACAACACGTTCGAGTAGGGGCATCTGCTAAATGCTACATCGACTTTTTTAGTTACTCATCCATGGACCTTTGATGACCTCCCCACAGCAGCTGAGGTACCCATCGCCAACAGCTTTGAGCAGATACAGGAACCCAAAGCAAAAGGCCAATCACGAAGGAGAAAAAGACCGAGAGGTAATGATTGGCTCGTAACTACACAAAGAACAGCATCTACCCTACCAGCATCTTTTTGTTATATAAAACTTAATTTTAGGATTCTAACTTGTCATTTTCACTTTATTGTTTAAAGTCCTGCTTACATGTTTTTCCCTCTCCAGATTCTCAGCCACAGCCATGCTCGGATGAAAGGCCCAAAGCAAAACGGCCAAAACCATCAGGTGACTAACCCAGAGTCTTCCTCTGATTGTTTAACAAACGATGGAGTTTCCAACCCACATTACATTTGGGACCCAGTGGAATAGACACATTCTTAAGCCTACTATAACTAAACTTATAATGACAATTTATCATTTTTATGGTAGTCATAATACTGTGGTGTTTATAGCACTTGACACTGCACTTTATTACTTTTTTAATTACGTTGGTATGTTTAAGACTAGTGGAAAAAGTTCAAACACTCAGAGCTTAAAATTCAGCCACTGGTTTCCATTCATATCACTATATTAAGAGATGCTTTGGGTTTTTTGGTTTTTTGCTAATCAAATCTGGAATAATACTATTAATAGAAGATCACATGAAAATGAACTACCATCTGGTACAAAAAGAAAAGGATATGTTTACAAATAAAAGGATGTTCTGAGCATGTTTTGTTGCTGTCATGTTGTAATGTTGGTTCTTCAACTCCTGCAGGTCAACCAAAAACCAAAGAGTCACAGGCTGAGCCAGCTGTTGAGCCAGGTGAGTCATGAAAACTGAAACCGTTTTTGAGGCAACATCTGGAGCTTTAAACTTGAAGCGCTGTAAGTGACGTTGATCTGAAAAAGTGAAACTCTGCAGGATAGGAGTTGAAAGAGGATTACCAGGGTTGCAAGATAGGTTATTAAAGTCAAATATTGCAATTCATATCATATCATATCATATTACAAATATCCCTCGAATAGCTCCATGGTAAAATGCTAGCATGAAAAAGAACCACTTTCAGCACGTGCATGTGAGAGTGACTTTTTACAAAAAAGGTAATTCAGATGAAATTTCAGTGGTTAGACTTTTGGATCACAGGGTGATAGTTCTCCACCGATGTGCATGAACCAGTTAGTTTAAAAAAAAAACAACAAAAAAAGAAACAGGAACTTGAAGTTGTAAGTCATGAGTTTACGCTGATGAATTAGAAGAAGAACTCGCACCTTACCCACCTCGCTTCACATGAGTTTGGTGCTTTTTATAGTTCCGATTTACCACGCAATGTGATATAAAAAAAAAAAACCCGAGCATGTATTTTCATTTACATCAGCAGCTGCTGGTCACTGAAGAGATTTAATGGCTCAGCTTAGAAGGAAATACTACACCACAAATAGAAATAGGAGACTCAAATTTAAGTATACATGTCTGTATTTGCAGAGTAATGCACTTTACTTTGGTCCATTTGTCTTTGGCTTAATCTCACTTTTCATTTGCACTTGCATGATCACCCAACATGATGATAAGAGAAATGACAGAGCAGAGTGAAACCTTTCAAGGTTAGAAGGTTAAAGAAAGTGATGGTTTAGAGCAAATACCGAATCTATCCTCTCCTTACTGAGTTAATCATTTTTGGAGATATTGAATGTAAGATTTATTATTTCATTCTTGGATGGAAATTGTGTGACAGTACATCTGGGATGAAGTGGTGAAGTAATGCAGAGTAGTGTAAGAAATAACTTTCAATAGGAGGTAAATAGTGCAACGCCTTTTCACAAAGTAATCACGTTTCAAAGTAAATACGTAATGTGATTGTCTTTGAGTAACAAGTTCAACAGTGCTCTGCAATGAGGATGTTTGTGACCGTAAATCTTTCGCTGTTTTTTGAAAAACAAACCATTGTTGTCATTTTTCCAACTCCTTTTCTGATAACTCTCAAGGCTGACTAAACCAGTTCCCAGAAACTGATGCCAGCTCTGGTTGTTTTGCAGGCAGTCATCCCGCATCAGGGCCAAGTCCAGCAAAGACTTTACCGATGTCCACCGCCACTCCACCAAGAATTTTTCGCGTTTACCCTTCCCAAACAAGCTCTGCGATTCCCATTCAGTTTATCACTATCTCAGATTCCGCAGGAAATCCAGTCCAGCTTTCTCCTCCTCCTCCGCTCATTAGGTTTCCACTCCCCCGCAGCGCCACTACACCTACATATATATTAGGTGAGTTAAATACCGGCATGCCAAGAGTTAACAGTGTTTCCTGTGTACTGCTATGTCATAGCCCAGCAGAAAGTGACATTTGTGACTCTTCTGGTGTTACGTTTTTATTGACACTGCAGACTAGGGGTGTTGAGCATTATGCAAAGAAAATGAGTTGATGTACAGTTTTAATTGCCTTGGCAATCTGACCATAAAGCTTCTTCTGAAAAACTGTAGCTTAGCTACAGCCTTGATTAGCAATCACACCTGTAACACAATCATGTCTATTTACAATGCAAAAAAAGTTCTTTTCAATCGGAATTATTGATTTGCCATTGTTGTTTCTGTCCACTGGTGGTTGTGTTATTCATGTCAGTGACATCTTTAATTATTTAATGTGTACTGATTATTGTGTACACCCTGTACAAGTAGTCCATTGTCTAACTGTTGTTTCTAATATAGTTCCTACTGTGTCACCACCCTCTAAATGCCAATTACCACCACTCTCCCCAGGTAAGTAAAAAAAGGTTAAATCTTTTATCTGGGACGGTTGCGTGTGAGTGTTCATGTGTGCATGCTATTCTCTGCTTCTTGTCTTCTCTGGTGGTGTTGTGCTATTTGTTGTTCCTCATTATGGTTTTGCTTCTGCCTTTTAAGAGACAACATGGAAACTGCTCTCTGTAACATCTGCTTTGTTTGTGTGCCGATGCAGTCATTTCACTCTTCTTTTTTTTTTTTTGTAGTCGATGGCACAGTCGCTCCGGTCCAAATGAGTTCGTCCCCACTGGGTTCTCTGTCAGAAACAGCTAGCAAAGCCATGTCTCCCCCTTGTACCTCACCTGTATCCCCAGGCAATGGTGAGCATCTGTATCTGTCTCAAATCTTCCTCCTTGTGGTTATGAGTTTCTGGCATGTGACAAACTTCATGCTTTGTTCCACTTCAGAAATGTCTCCATGTAAGGAATCACCTCTTCCTCAGTCTCCCAAGGTCCTTGATATTCCACGTAAGTTGCTGCATGGCTTTTAAGGATCGCCTCTTACTTTGTCTACAGTGATCTCATGAATATACAATGGTTTGTGGAGGACCAGCTTGGTACTCAGTCCTGTTTCTTTTTTAGAGAATGTCAAGGACTACATTCAAGAAGCCAAAGCTCACATGAGTCAAACCTACCAGGATATGGAGGCGGGCCTCAGCCTGTCTTCTCATTATGTAGATGTTCAAGTGAGCCAAAGAGAGGTCGTTCGCTCTGGGAAAAATACAAACAAATGCCTGGACAAGGAGCTAGTCATCAAGGGAGACACAGATCGGCAAAAAACCATGCTGGCACTCAGTCAGGTAGGAGCGTCACTTTTACTGAACAGATTATATCACAAAAGAATTTTAAAAAAAAACCTTGTTAAACTCATTGCCTGCTTATCGTTTTCCACTCAGATCTTTGACGGTTCAAATGGAGAAAAATCCAGACGTTACATTTTGCTGCTTGGCAATGCCGGCATGGGAAAAACCACTCTGATCAAGAAGCTGTGTATTGATTGGTCCAGAAACTGCATCCCTCAGTTTGACTTTGTATTCCTATTGGATGGCAAAAAGCTCAGTGTGACAGAGCCGGTCTACAGTCTTCAGACACTCCTGCTCAACCTCTCCTCCTCTGCCCCATCCTGTGTGGACCCAGAAGCAGTGTATGCTCAAATCCTGGCAGCCCCTAAACGTGTGCTCATCATTTTTGATGGTTTTGATGAATTGCGGAACTATGAAACTCTACTTCAAGCTCAGGAAAAAGACCTAACAGCTTCACTGCAAAAAGACAGCAAGGCAAAGGCTTTCACAGTAAGGCAGTTGTATTCTGCCATTCTTCAAAGGGTCCTGCTTCCAGGCTGCACTCTTCTACTCTCCACCCGGCCACGGGGAACTGCCAGCCAGCTGCTCAGGCGTACAGACAGCCTTCTGGAGATGTGTGGGTTTACCCCAGCAAATGTGGAAACATATTTGTCCCAGTACTTCTCTGATCCTGGCCTCAGAGAATCAGCTTTGGAGAGTCTAAAAAGCATGAGCTACCTAAATCTGCTTTGCTGGAACCCCGGACTATGCCGGCTGGTGTGCTTGATTTTAGAGCAGTCTAGAAGTGTGGATGTCCTGCCAAGAACTTTAACTGGGCTCTGTCATCAGGTGCTGTGTTTAAAAATGGATAAAGACGGCAGGAGTACTCCCACACACACCGAAGCTCAAGCACAATCCATAAGAGACACTGAGACACAAATTTCAAATACCTCTCAGGCGAAGAAATGTTCGAAAAATAATCAGGGGAAGTCCAGAACGCAGGCACGCACTTCCTCTCGCACCCAAAGGGCAAAAAAGGCACAAGAACAGGAGGCGCAAGCAGACAAAGTGGATCAGGATCTCAGGAGCAGTGGCGGAGAAGCTGTAACGGAGGACTTTGACTTGTTGTCCCAGCTGAGCTCTTTAGCCTGGGAAGGGGTCAAAGCCAACTCTTCCATCCTTCCCACAGGACGGGACATATCTGGCAAAGTCAAGGCATTTGGTCTGAGAACAGGCCTCTTTCTCTCTCATCAGCTGAGAGCGAGTCCATGCCTCTCAAATAGTACCAAGGAGGAAGGAGAAAATGAGACAGAAGCTGGAGAGACAGAACAGAGGACTGAAAACAGTGAAAGGACCACCAATGATTTAACTGATCACCAAAATGACCAGATCCTCTTATGGGCCAACCCTTTCCTTCAGAGTTACATTGCAGGAGTACATCTGGCTTTGTCAAGGTAGAAATCAACCGTTTACAGATTCATCAAAAGCCAGTAGGGCTAAAATATCATAATATCCACTGTTTATATGCTGTTAGATTAAAAATGAAAGCCTTTCCACTTGCAGTCTATTTTCTCTTTCACTTTCAGACTTTTAGAATCCCCCCAATCTCCCATGACACATTTTCTCTTTCTCCTTCTCCAGGACTTTAACAGACCGGTCCTTTCTCCAGACCCTCCCTTTCCAGTCTGGAGGGAAAGGTCGTCGGCGACCTCAAAGGGAGGAACTTGAGCTCACTCAGCGATTTGCAGTTGGCCTCTTGTTCCACAATAGGACAGAACTGCAGCGATTCCACACGCATACAGAGACAGCCTTTAGAGATATGGTGGCTAACAAGCAGGGGTTGGTAACAAAACACCTGGAAGGGCTTTCTTACGCTGACCTTACTCCCTCCCAAATCTTGGAGGCATGCCACTACGTCTACGAGGCGAGTTTTACTCACAGTGATGGTGGCCGAGAAGCTGGCAGGACTCAGCTGGTGACACACCTAGCAGCAAATCTTCCAGAGTTCCTGACGTTTCATGGAGTTCAACTAAGTCCGCCAGATGTGTTCACTGTTCAGAAAGCACTTGAACAGGGGGGAACTGAAGGCAGACGTTTCTGTTTGGACCTGGAGGACTCTGGCATTCAGATCTGTGGACTTCGAGCTCTGGTTGGCCTCAACAACATCAACACATACAGGTAGTGCTTATATACAGCTCTAAACTCTACCCTGCTACAACTATCCCACAAACTGTGGCTGTCCGGTCATAGACTTATCCTGTTTAAGCCTGTCCAGAGAACTAATTTGTAATCTTTTGTATTTCTTTACGTTTTTATGGTTCAATCCTCAGAATTTAAATGGTTAAAGGATAGTATTGGGAACTTTTTTGTGACTTGATAGTCGCTGATCTTTACCAGCACCAATAGCAGTGTTAAACACAGTGTTGTGGGTCCTCCAGGTCATGCATTGCTGACGCCATCACCCTCTGGGAGCTGCTGGAGCAGAGTGACGAAGAAAGTCTCCTCCAGAGGGCAGTGTCCAAGTTCACAATCCATCCTTTGAAAGCTAAACAGGTGTGTCATATAGAGCACCTGGAAAAGCTGGTGAACATACACATTCACAAGAGGCTATCAGACAGGTAATACACCACACACTTATGCACACACATTCAGATTTACACTGCCACATACTGGTTTGTGAAAACGTGTTATATTCACTTGTAGCTCCAGCGAGTCTCACTCCATCCTGTCTGAGGGAGTGCCAGCAGTTAAAGAGCTACACAAGCTGGAGTTTGAGTAAGTAGCTCAGATGTTTGATATCTGAATTTATTATGGTTGTCACTGTGAAACTGGTGACGATAATGATGACACTGTTCCCTGTAGACTTGGTCCAGATAATGGTCCTCTGGTTCTTCCGAAGCTGTGGGATCTCCTGCCAGGGCTGCATAACCTACAGCACTTGGAGTAAGTATACAGCGCACTTTTTCTATTTGTATTACGCTTAAAGCATCGCTCTGTGTTTATGAGATGTTTCTAGTAACTGACAGCCTCATTCTCTCATCACCTTTAGCTTAGAGAACAGCAAGATCGGGGACAAAGGAGCAGAGAAGCTGGCCAGTGCTTTAGTCTCACTCCCTTCTTTGGAGATACTTAAGTGAGTATTTGTCATTGGTGGTATAAAGACACAATTAGTTGAGCTCCCATGACACCCCCAAAATTCATCACAGTCTAGCTTTTAACTTAGTTTTGATATGTGTGTTTAGTTGTGTGGGTTTTTTTCTGGTTTCCAGTCTATCACAGAACTGCATAGGAGACGAGGGTGTGAAGAAGTTAGCAGCCACACTGAAGGACCTGCCTAATCTGCACTGTTTAAGGTAACATCTGCCTACAGACTACAGAGGAACCTAAAAGTGGCACTTACTTTTGACCCACATAATTTCACTTCCCTCTTTATCTTGCTATTTTTTCCAGTGTCTACAGCAACATGATTTCTGATGAAGGGGCAGAGAGTTTAGCAGCTGTTCTCCCACACATGGCTTCCCTCACTGACCTTGAGTAAGACTTGACATTTTTATTTGGAACTGATGGCTAAGAATTAGGTTCTTCTACATTTCAGTGTAAAAGGTTCTGTTTTAGCAAAGGTCTTCCCGTTTAAAAGACTGACAAATTCCACTTACACAGGCAGGGACTGGGTGTAGATGGGAACTGACCACAAGACAACTCATTTGTTTGACAGTTATTTTTCTACATAGTTTCACTTAGTTAATTTTTTATATACTTGTAAGGTCCTTTTTCGCTTGCTGTTTAGTTATGTTTTCACTCACAGTAACGCACCAGTGACTACTTAAAATTAGGAAGGGGTCTTTAGCTTGTGATGAAAGTGAGTCAGTCTAGCAAGCTTGGATATCAAGGTGCTTCCATAGACTGTACAGATGTATTGCAGTGAGACAAGTTACGAGTTTAGTGCCAAGTAATGTAAAAATTACACTACAGCACGACAAACATGACTGAGAGGTGCGGTTCAGTCATTTGAATTAGCTGACATGATGACAGCAGACAGGAGACCCAGGTTTGTAGGTGATGCTCACCTGTCAGTCAAAGTGGCCACACCCCTAAGAATGTATCACTTTAATATGCTGTGAAAGCTTACTTGCCCCTTCCTGACTTCTTAGTTTTTTGCATATTTATCACACTTAAATAAATATGCAAAAACATATTTTGGTATAAGTCAGAGATAATCTGAGTAAATACAAAATGCAGTTTTTAAATGACAAAGCTGAGTTCAGTTTTACTACCCACGTTTAGGGCTGATTACTGGCAGACTTGTTGAATTACAAAGAACCTGCTTCTTATCCACAGCTTTAGAAAACTTAGAACAGTGATGAAACTTTCCAAGACCACATGAGTGACTCATCCAAGAGGTCACAAGAACGACATCTAAAGTGCAGGCCTCGCTTCCCTCAGTTAAGGGCAGAGTTCATAATTCATCAAAAAGGAAGACAGTGGGCACAAAAAGCATCCATTGTAGAGCTCTGACTAAAGGCAGATGGATTTGGCTCGCGTTTGCCAAAACACATCTTGATGAGGTTTTGGGAAAATATTCTGCGGACTGACGAGAGAAAAGCTGAACTTTCTGGAAGGTTTGAGTCCCATTACATCTGCGTAAAACTGACAGAGCATTTTATTAAAAGAACATGACATGGTGGTGGTAGTGTGATGGTCTACTTTGCTGCTTCAGCACCTGGAAGACTTGCTGCAATTGATGGAACCATGAATTCGGCTCTCTACCAGATAGACCTGAGGGAGAATGTCCAACCAGGAGTTCCTGGCCCTAAGTACATGCATCCTTTGGTTTTGCAGTAGGACGATGATCTGAAATACACTAGAAAGTACACCTTCGAATAGCACAAAAGAATAAAAAATAAAGATTTATTAGCAGCCTAGCCAGAAGAGAGAGGGGGCAGCGACAGTCACTGTTCTTTCCTATCACTCGTGACTTACTCCAGAGGGGCAGAGCTCTCAACTCTGCCCACTGCTTTGCTGTGTCTCACCTGCACTATTGTCTCACCGTGAGCAGCGATAGGGCGGCGTCCTGCTGCCCTCCTCCGGTGTCCACTCCCTTGTCTCTGTCCTGCCAGGCCCTCTTGTTGGCCCTCTTATTTCCTCTGTGACCTCCCAGGTGTGTCCAATTAGTGATCAGGAGGGGGCTCAAGTCTCTCCAGGACAAGTGAACAAATACATACAATAAAAACATGCAATAAAACCATAAGAATAAAACACTGTACATTGTTAAAAGATTGAAACTAATAAAACACAGCAACACATGCAAAATAAAAAACACTCAGTTCAACTTGTCCATTCCACCTCGTGACATATGAATAGTTTTTTCCCTAATAAATCACTTAAAAACTGCATTTTATATTTATGTGGTATATCTTTGTCTTTGCCCGGTACGGTGGTCCCAAAGCTGTTTTTATACCAGGTTGCAAAAATGTTTATTTCTGCGATGAAGCATTTTCAAACAGAAGTTCACTGGGAATTCAAGTGAAAAGCAAAGAGCACTTCCACATTTTTTGCTACTTCTGCTTTGGTTTTATTTTTAGCGTTCATGTATTCATATTATAGACAAAACATATTGCGATGTCTGGATTTGCGCTATAGGCTTTTTTCTGTTAAAACACATCTAACTTCTGTCTCACTTTTCTTTGACAGCGTAAAGTTTAACAAACTAACAGATGTCGGCGCACAGAGCTTAGGAGCCAGCCTAAGAAACTGTACAAAAGTTAAGACTTTAAGGTGAGGAGCTCTTTCATGTTACTTCATCACACATCTTTATTTTTTCCAATTTTTTATGTTTGTTTTTTTTCTTACCCTGTTTCATCTCATTTCATCTTCCCAGGATGTGGAACCAGTGCATCCCCTTCGGTGTGCTTGAGAGACTCATTCAGCAGGACAGCCGCATCCTATTGCACTAAAATGCAATACCTCTCTACAAGCATATGAACTGTTTTCATCATGCATCTCATGATGTATACTTAAATTGCACAATACATTTTCAAACGTGTGTGCTTGCAAGGAAAGGACACAAACAAATGATTATGTGAAACTTGAGATTGCACTACAACTGACGTACTTGCTGCTTGTTCTCTGCTGCTGGTTCTTCATAACATTCCCCTATTTGCATTACAAAGTGTGTGTGTGTGTGTGTGTGTGTGTGTGTGTGTGTGTGTGTGTGTGTGTGTGTGTGTGTGTACTGTTTTTCAGTACTTTCAACTTCAAAAAGCACAATTGCACTTTTATAGTCACCCTTTGTTATTAAAGGTGGCTGTTTTTTTTTCTTTTTCTTTATAGTTGTCTGTCCAAGTTTTTGCCATTATCTGCCTTTATT
>NW_005187533.1:839699-867097 GCF_000239375.1 Pundamilia nyererei | reverse complement strand
GTGTGTGTGTGTGTGTGTGTGTGAGAGAGAGAGAGGGGGGGGGATAACGGTGTTTTTCTGGCTATAAATTATACAGTACTGATTGCTGGTTACTTTTATAATAATAAAATGCTTTGACACTCACCCTACTACTATTTTTATAGTGTTTTCTTTCCACTGATGCCCCTGTGTTCACTGAATTCAATGGGTTTTTTGAAAAAAACCCTTCTTTTCACTTCCTTCACTGCATGTTTCTGTTCTCCATTTCGATGCAAACTGACCTTTAAGAACACTTAAGAACGTCAGTCTCTGCGTGCGCACTCGACGAAGTGATAAAAAACAAAATTACATTTGTGAGATACTTCATTACTAATCTCACACGTGAAGCATGAATTGTTGGTAATGAAAGAACTGGGTCGAGATTGAATCTCAACAAATAGAAAGGGAAAATACTGGATTCACATTATGAATAGACCTGAAAGTAAGCAAATGTCCATCTACAGTTCCTGGCAGCACCGCTTCTCGGAGTCGAATCAAATAACAGGCCGTCATCTGGCCGTTATCACGCAGAGCGTACTCCCACCACGCTTTGCAAATTCTAACAAATCTGAACACTTAGCATTGTTGGGGATTTCCATCATCGAATTGTGGAGACTTCAAAGAATTCCCACAATTTGAAGCCACTGCTGCTGTTCTCTGTTGCACTCACTCCCTCTTGTGGTTAAAAAGCAATATGACATCACGCTGATGCACATGATTATTAATAAAACCCTCACACCTGCAGAAATACACAAGCTGATGGTTTAAAGAAAGAGGCTACAAGCTGGCATTCGCTCAAAGTTTATTAAATACACAATGGAAAATATAACTCTACAGTTCATTTGAGCATGTGCATGTCTGCAAAGAAGCCAATGCGATGGGACGGCACAAGCACAGGTTGTATGTTGCCCGCGAGATGATGATGATGATGGTGGCCCTGAACAGGGTAGCATGCCTGGGAAACAGCATGGCCACTGACTTTTGTACAAAATTAGGAAATCTGTTACAGCTTCAGATGCTACTGTTTTCATACCAAAACTAAGAAGCACTGTTGTACTGACATTGGTCAATGAAAAGAAAGCCGCCTGCTAACATTGTTTACAGCATGAGACAGCGAGATTACACACTTCCTTAAATATTATCTCCTATTCACAGCCTTACCTCGTATTGATTCTGTTCCTGTTTGATTAAATTCCACATAAACGTATGGAATACACACAGTATTCATACTATATATTTTATTAGTATCCTGAGTTTTAGTGCCCTGTGGTCTAAATACTGTTTCCAAACACATGTTTTCCCTCCAAAAAAACTTAGCTATGGACATCTTGACAAAAACAACTACCAAAATATCACCAAGGCCTTAACCCACATAAGAAACGATTTGGTATCAGGTATCAATGATCGGCTTTTTGTTAAACTCTGGTGCCAACTCTCTGAAAAACATTCTTAAATTACTTTGTTTTCATCCATGTTCTTGAATCACAGCAAGACTTTTTATTCCCTTTTTCCCTATTAGTTAATTACACAGTGTGGCTGTGGATTATTATCTCCCTATATTGAGTGCTGACGAGGGAAAATACCAGCACCAGCAATCTCGGTGAAAAGCTGCCTAGCAAAATATAGACAATTTATATTTACTTTCTCCCCATCCACAATTGGCCAAGCTCATGGATGAAATGGTTACCTGTGAACCATTTCATTTGTATAACTATGTAACTGATCCATTGCTTGAATCCAGTTTATTATTGCTGTTGAGAATATACACTTCATAAAAAGCAGCTCTAAATTTGTGACAGCACAAGCAGGAGAACACAAGGAATTAAACAGCTGGCTCAAAATCCTCTGAAGACGGTCAGCATAATGCATCTCGTCTCTCAGTAAATTGTTTGGGTTTTTTTAAAAAAAAGAAAAGAATGAAGCCTTTCTTTAGAGGCTCCTTTTCAGACATTTGACAGGTTTGGCCAGCTGTGATCACAGTGGTCACCACTCCGCCTAATTACTGACAAACAAAGGGGTACAGCACTAAAGAAATACCTCTTTCTCGACACTTTAATACTCTGACTTGTGGTGAATGGCGTAGTGACAATATTAAAAAGTTTACGGCACTTTTATGTCCTACATCTTCCCCGCCTCAGTTCAGAGACAGTGTTATGCTTCACCAGTGCTTCCATAATTCTTAGCTGTGCTTCTGAGAGTAAGGGTGATGTTAGTGGACCCAAATCTCCGCGAGGATGTTCTTAAGAGAGAATTGGATTCTGTATTAGAGGATAAAACGGTGACTTAAGTTGTTCTGTGAGTGATTAAGTATTCATCATGCTTATTGGACATTGTTTTCCTGCACTTCACCAGTTCTACTGCCATATGTCACATTGTAGGACATCACACCGTGGCTGATGCGGCAAGTTTCAAACACATTTTGCTTTTAGAGTGAACTTCCAGTTCCTGGATAGATCCACATCCCTGGCAACATTAATTTTTCTTCCAAAGGGAACAGCCGTCTCTCTCCGTTCTCCTGCACCATGCTGTGCTTCCATTTTCGTTGTATCCAAAGCGAGGGTAGCAGAGGCCAGCGCTAACCTCTTGTGATTGCTTGATATTCTGCTGGGAACACACCTTCCCAAAGTGCTCTTTCCATCAAACAGTCACAGATCATAAGTCTGCAAGTGATGAATCCTCAGGCTACCTGCCTTTAAGTCGAGACAACCTAGAGACACAAAAAAACATTTACAATCATAAAAAGGTAGAGCTTTATTTTTAAATTTGACTTTATAACAGATATACTGGCTATTAAAGTGTGCTGAACATATGGTGCTTACTTATTGACTGTTGCAATCTGGTCCTTAGGTGTTTGGAGAACTACACAATCTTTGCCTCTGTACACCTCCACAGTGGATTTTAACAATCAAACAATCATGTGCAGACTTTCAGCTTTAAGTCAGGGATTGCACAAAAGTATTTAACAGTTTAGAAACTACAGCTGTTTTTATGCAGTCCTCCGTGTTCAGAGCTTCGATAGTAACTGGATTTTAAATTTTAAATGAAAGAACTGCTTGGATAAAAATCTTTTGTCTAGAAGTCTTGAACCCATGGAAATCATCACCAAATGAACACTTGAAGAACTACTTTTCAGCCTATGTAAATGGGTGACTATGTATAAGAAGAGGCTGTAATTCCTAAAAAGTTAATGCAAAAGAAAAACTGACAGTCTGTACTTCAATCACAGTGTCCTGGTGTATGGAATCAAAATTGCAAAACTATGACTGTCTAAATACTTAAACGTTTGACTGCACTTGTGCCATTTGCTTACTTTTTGCCTGATGTGCCTCTCTGAACAAAAAGCTTAAGAAGCATCCACTTTGAGGCATTTTCCCAACAAACTGCTGACCTGGGAGCACCAGCCTGACCTCTTGATCCCAGCAACATCATTATCAAAATCTGATTATTCCGTTTTTTCTTTCCAGGACCGCCTTGTCACTCCAGATATCCCTCAAACACATCCAGCTCCGTGTCCGTGTCATAGGGAACAGAGGCCGGGTCGGACAGCACCCCGAGGTCCACCAGTGCCTGGTCCATATCCTCAGGCAGGAATACTATCCCCACATTCAGGACGATGTACTCCATCAGGAAGGCATAATAGAGGATCAGGACGTTGACAAAGAACAGGCCCAAATAAAACATATATGGGAGTTCGTCCAGGAGCGATTCCACCGAATCTAGCTGGGCATAAATTTGGTGTGTCATAGAAAATAAAGAAAGCCACGGATAGGGGTTCTTGTGTATGTGTGTGTGTGTGTGGCCTGAAGTTGTTGCTGTCAGCGTTAGAAGTCTGTGTGGGTAGCTGGGATTGGGGCATCCATTTCGGCCCGTCCTGGCCTGCAACGACGATTCAGAGGAAGCCCTCAATGTAGTAGCTTATCTGTACGGTCCAGAAGAAAACGACAGGAAATCATGCGGGCTAAACAACATAAAGTCCATAGCTAATTATAACCAGAGGAACACATTCAAATATCACAGCCAGTTAGCTCGACGCATTCTTGGCATTGACTCCGTGAGTTTGTTGAATTCACGCCATGCCAGCTGGTGGCTAGAGCTAAAAAAAAAAAAAGTAGCATAGGAGTCGGTCTAAAAAAATGCAAGAAAACTACTGCGGACTTGTTGTTTACACACCCGGACAGAAAGAGACGAACTATTCACAAAAACACACGTCGAATTATTTATAGTTTATAATGTCCCGTCTTAACATTTCTGCCAACCGCATCAAAACAGTCCCAACCAGCAACCAACCAAAGCGTCGGCATTTGATTGGCCTTAGAGCTGTCAATCACCAAAACAGTTATGGTCGCGTGCTTTAACCGTCATTGATAGCATGGGAAGTCATTGGTTGTAGTTTTTTCTCAGTTCTACTGTAAACCCTCTCGTAGGGAAAAGAACTACAACTCCCTTTGCCCACGCTATTACGTAATGACCCCGCAGTGGCTACCATCACCGCCTATCACCCCCTGTTTGCTAAGCAGCTAGCCGAACGGGAAAGTGGGTGTAATGGATAGATACGAACACTAACACTAGCAAAACAAGGCGCCCGGCAAAATTGCAGTCCCATTAAAACCGCAACCATGTTTGGCCGGTCACGGAGCTGGGTTGGAGGACAGGGGAAAGCGAAAAATATCCACTCCCTGGACCATTTGAAGTGAGTAGTTAGCATGAAATAAGCTAATGTTAGCCTAAGTGGTCGCTGGTTGAAAACGACAGTCGTTTTTTTACCAGCGTTATATTTAGCCAAATATTTAGCAGTAGTGAATGTGTGTAAATGCATTTATTCAATCAAATTGTAATAAAGCAAGGATTACTGGATTTTTTTTATTATGTTTTGCGAGGTAAGTAAAATCTGATGTAGTCCTAGCAGACAAAAACCGAATTGACACTATAAATTAAGACGATAAATTAAGTGTTTAAATTAAATTTTAATCTGAATATCATTAATACACGAAGAACTGTATTTACCAATTTTGTAAAGCTTGCATGGAGGCTGAATTAAAAGAGCTCATGCTGGAAAACACTGGCTTTTACCAGAGTACGAAAACATGCATTCGTTTAACCCCAACAGGTGCATGACATTGAGGGGTGATTTCGATCAACCTGAATCAGGACATAAAATCCCGAGCCAGGGATCTAGTGAGGCTAAATGAGGGAAACCTCTTGTGTGCACAAGTTTCTAGGTTAGTGGTTATTACACGGCACTAGCCAGTAACAGCGCTACTGCATCTATCAATATTCCTTTGAAACGTTATTAGGTTTATCTAGCAGCTTTCTGCAATGTCACGCGATCAGTGCAATCTTTGTCCTGCTAGGTTTAGATACAGATATGTGAATGTTAATGACTTCAGTCAAATTTAAACAAATGGCTTTTGTCACCTCCTCTTTCACATTTTCACCTTATTTCTGTAACTCTCTCTATCAGGTATATGTACCACGTCTTGACAAAAAACACAACAGTAACAGATCACAACAGGAACCTTCTGGTGGAGACCATCCGCTCGATCACAGAGATCCTCATCTGGGGGGACCAGAATGACAGCTCTGTGTTTGAGTAAGTCCCAGTTCAAGTCTTAGTGTGCGATTCATCACTTTTAAATACAGATATGAAGGTGGTACTCTAATGTGGGAGTTAAAGTGACATCTTACTCTGCTATCAAAGTGATGATTTTAAACATTATCCAGTTTCTATGATGCAAAGTACTGAGGTGTTTACTTCTCTAAAATGAGAACCTAATATTAAACAAAGAATTAGTCTGAGATCATTTTTTTTAAAGGTGAAGTTTGCGGTCTGTAAGTGCAGAAAGTCAGTATATCGCTGCACATAAATTATGATGGTCTAACAGTGTTGAAATATTCTGGAAAGTAAAGTGAGAGTCAGCTGAGATGCATTTGGGTGTAGTGAGTAGAACAACTGCGATAAGAATAAGAATTACAGTACTGTGCAAAAGTCTTTAGCCAACACTCAGAGGTTGTTCAAGTGCACAGTGCTGTAAATTAAGAATACTGTATGAAAATGATAAATAAACACCTAACCATAATATTAGTAAGCAGGGTAATGTCTCTCTCTCTTTTTTTTTTAAAGACATTGTCCATTTTATGATGGTTGTATGTTATTCAGTCAACTTGAATTAAAAAAAATTTTTTACTTGCTTGTGTCTTATGTCTGTGACCAGTTTCTTCCTGGAGAAGAACATGTTTGCCTTCTTCTTGAACATCCTCCGTCAGAAGTCTGGACGTTACGTGTGTGTCCAGCTCCTCCAGACCCTCAATATACTTTTTGAAAACATTAGCCATGAGACTTCCCTATGTAAGTAGTATTACATCATTTCACTCTCTGACTAATGCTGCTAATAGACTGACATTAGTTTATGTTAGGTAACTATTAATAGAACTGTTAACTCAGGGAAAAATAAAGAAGTCTAAGGGGGTCATTTCCACTTTTGTCTTTTACTCTTTTCCTGTTTTTTGCAACTGCCTACTGCTTACCTTGTAAAAACTGTAAAAGCAGTAAAAAGCACTGACGGTATAAAGTCTGTGAAAACTTTCTTTCATGTGACTATGTTTCTAGCTATTTAGTTTGTGTTGTTAGCTAACAAATCCACAGTTTATCCATACATTAATGTAACTATATGTACTTTAAATGTGTACAGCTAATAATTAAACCGCTAACCATTTCTAATAATATACAACTTCGTATTCACATTTTTAGCAAGCTGTTGTTTTTCACTTAGTTGTTTATCCGTTGTTTTCTGCTAACAATTTAACAGATTTTTATACCATTAATTAAATACTTGAAATTAACATAATCACAGCTAGCTTCTTGAACCCTTTATTCTCTTTTCAACCGTATAAACTTTAATCGTGTTTCAATTTTTTTGTAAATTATGTTTTCTAGTACTACAGTTTATGTTCAGTTGTTAACAAACCAAGTCTCTACTTTGTACTTTAACTCTCTGTCTGTTAAGCAGTAAGTGGTTCTTCATTGTTTGGCTAACTGCACTGAAATGGGATAATCCACCTGTTAGCTGCAATATTCAGGTTTATAAAGCACTTTGTAAATGAGCTATGTGTGAAGGAGAATCTGTTTTTCTCAGGTGACAGGTGGTTTACTGGACCAGCAAGCTGAAGTCAAAAACCCAAGTCAATGAGGCCTGTTTTATACAATAAAATAGTCTCTCTTTTCCCAAGCACACCTAAACAGTTTACAACATAACAGGTTACCACATGGTCAAACATAACAAAGTTTCTTACTAACGCAGGAAAAATAGGTTGATGTATGCAATGGACAAAAAAACTATATTATTTTATTTCATAAAATAGTGCTGATTGCACTTGGCGAACATCTGATTTGCGAGTTGATCACGCGGCTCGGTGCATTCTGTATAAGAGCTTGTCGAGCTGGTGATTGAAACAGACTGTCCTTCACGCTGGTTTCAAGTGCTTTGCAAACCCGAATATTACAGCTAATACATGGCAGTGAGGGGCAGTACAACAGTGATCCCCTTAGACTGATTTTTAAGTTTTAGTCTCCTTATATTCCACTGAGTTATCGGTTCTAATGGTGGTTAGGTAACATAAACTAATGTAAGTCTGTAACTGGCACAAGATGGCACTAAACAAGTTCTAAAAACTTTAACTTTCAGCACTTATTTCTTAAATCCAACTTCACGGACAGTGTTAAATCTGTTACTGGGGAACCAAAATCTTAGTAGATTATATACTGTCCATTTCACAATGGGTTGTTATAAACATAAACTAAAGTTGGTATTTCAGCAAGGTGTTGCAGTCACCACAAGAGCTTTACCTCACCTTTGTTCCAATAACAGTGAAAGAAAACCTAAGGTAGTGAAATGAATCAGTCCACCTTCAGCTTTTAACACTGTGTCATTTTCTGTAAATGCTGAGCTGTTAGATAAATTGCATGACAATCTGGAGGCTTAATAAAAGCCATCTCTTCTCTGTACCCTAAACGTGTCGCCTCCTTTCTCATTACAGATTATCTCTTATCAAACAACCACGTCAACTCCATTATTGTCCACAAGTTTGACTTCTCGGATGAGGAGATCATGGCTTATTATATCTCCTTCCTTAAGACCCTGTCACTCAAACTTAACAACCACACCGTGCACTTCTTCTATAATGAGGTAAGGCTATGGGGGGGAGAAGGGATGATGTGAGAGAGGAAAAAGACAGGCTAACAAAACATGAAGAACCTTCTGCTCAGTGTCTGCATATCTTTATGAGAGATACGAGGGAGGGAAGGAAGTGGTGAAACATAAGACACTAAGGATGGAAGCAGTGTGCAATGAAGCAAATTTGTAATATCAGCCAACTGTCTGAAACTGCAAATGATAAAACTGGAATTTTTTTACCCCTCAGTAAGTAATTTTAAGGAATACATATAATACTTTATCTAATTTACTACACACATGCACTTATTTTAATATGAAATTATATACAAATAGTGCTTGGGGGACAGTTGTGCAAACTTCAGTTCACCTCCTTATTGTTAACTTTGTCATTACATTTTGCCACTTTTCAAACTCTCTTAGCAACCCACTGACAAATCAACTCAAAAGGAATTGTAGTACTGACTTCCTGTTGCCCTGTTGTAGGCATACTTTTCATTGTGTGAACTCTGTTCAGTGAGGGGCAGAGAGTAGCATGCAGCTGCACCAGCAGGCCGAGCAGGCTGTTTCCACATGTGCAGTGTTGTTTTTGTGGTTTAATGAGGAAGCTGTAGACTGCACAGGAAGAAATAAGGCATCTGAGTGGTTATTTTGTGTGTGTATATATAATCACAATTACTGCACAACACTTGAACTTGTGGCTGTGTTGATTTTGTTATAAATTCACAATCCTTAGAAATGAAATGCCTTCAATTAAACAAATAAAAACACTTAAAGTAAGTTTCAGTCTGGAACCGTATTTGTCACATGCATTTTCTGCCAGTAAAGCTTATCAGTGTGCTTATCCCAACATGCAGATTAGCAGCAGAACTTAGAAACAGAGCTTCTGCAAATCAGCAGCACATTTTCTCTGTCAAAATACTGGCTTCCTGTGTAGAAGCATTGATTTAAGAGATACTGCACACAGCAAATAACTGAATTTTTAGAACGTGGCATGGACACATTATTTCTTGGGCTTGTTTCTAAATCTATTTTTCTATATGATACATATTGTGTGTTTGTGTGTCATTTGTTTGCAAATGAAGTTTTAGATTGTTGCCAAGAACTCTGACCACACTATTCATTTGTGATGTTGCTAACCTCTGATGTTTCAGTGATATCTATAGTCTTTCCCTTGGCCTCTTTGTGCTGGGGAAAGTTATTGGTGTACTGTTGATGGTAGCGTTACCCCTGAAGCCAAAACCAGACCTGTTGTGTAGATCTGAGAACATTTGTCTTTTTAAGTTAACTATTACATTTTTGTTTTAATTTGTGTGTTAACAAATATCTAGTGTTAATAACCAACTTGACACATTGTTGGTCTAAAGTCAAATATTTTTTTTATTCTAAAAATAATTAAAACCTTTTTTACGCAGTTTATATTATTATATGTTATATAAATATTTGAAATTAATCTATTAGTTTGATTATCATTATTATTCATATTTTGGAGTCTTAGCTATAGTTTATTCTCCTGCAGATGGCGCCGTTTGATAACTGCTCAGCTTTCCTCCTTCTCAGAACTACACAAGTCACATTTTTAAAACTATTGCAAAAAGTCGGTTTGGGTTTGGTGTCAGGCTCAGAACTCCTCATTTGCTGTGATTCTGGGTGACTGTTTAAATGCTTGACTCGCAGCTATGACTGCCTGGAGGTCACAGCAACTGAGGAATGGTCGGGTGGACAATCGGGCACTGGCACAGAGAGAGATAACAGTAGTATCCAGAGTTATCAGGTTGTTGTGCAGAATTGCTAAATGGAGCGTGCTGGTATGTTGAGACGTGTTGAGCTTCTAAAATCTTATTATGGTTAGAAGAAGAAGTCCCTGCTGTTAAGCTCATTATGCTCAGAATTAAGTACATTGGTTTGTTCAAATTTCTTGTAGGAACTGGTATGGCAATACTAGAATTTTATAGTTAAAAGATGAAAAGTTGAAAAGTTAATGGCAAAACAAACAACACTGCAATGCCCACAAGATTATTATGAGTTATTATGAGTCTAGCAGTACGTGAGGTGGTCCAGGGGGATGTACTACGAGGGACGTTTGACACAGCTGGGCTTTCTTTAGCTTAGCTGGCTTGATTGGTATCACAACGGTGGTTATAAGGTCTCTGTTAAGTTGGGTTCTCTAGTCAAGGCACTGTGCACGCTCATATAAAAAGGAGCATTCCACAGGTCATGTGACCCTTTCTTCACACGCGAGTGCCACCTCTTCCAATCAGACATCGTCAAAGTAAAGAAAAATAAAAACCTTTCAACGGTGTTGCAAAAGGCCAAGAAATTAATGCTGAAGAAAATCATTAATCTGAAGAGCACACATAGCAATAAAATAACAGTTTAATTTTAATTGCATCACTGAGTGCACTCTCTGCTGTGCTGTTTATTTGTAAGTTGACAGCTGCACATTAGAGCTTTGAAACTTTAAGCTATAATAGTATCCAGTTTAAACGTTACTGTCAGACTGCTTAATAAAGGAGACATAGAAATCGCTTTAGATTGTCAGCGCGTAAAAGTCAAATCCATTAGAATTTGAATGTGTGTACTGTGTTCTAGTAGCTCCAATTCCAGCTGTTACTAAGCAGCAGATTAGAATCAAGGATACTAAGATTTAAAAAATATTTTCCGAACCACCAAATTTATGCAAATTGGTTTTAGTGATTTTCAGCTTAACAGTTTGCATATATGAAACTGCAGCAGACAATCTATAAAAAAAAGTGGTTCTTCCAGCCAGTTTAAAACGAAACTCTACAGTGATTTAGCCAGTGGGAAAGAGAGCCACTTGCATGATACAGAAAGCTCTTGATTTTAGAATCAACATAGCTCACTAACTTACTAATCTAGCTTTGTAGTGGACCCCTCTGAATCTCACAAAACAGTGTTTTGTATTTTCTCATTAAAACAACAGTAATGTTATAAGATTACTGCTCCTGTTAAGTTTTAACCTTCAAAATTCAGCACTCTTGTCTCCTTTAGCAGCCTTCTATCTCTCTCTGTGGTCATTTGCATCCTGAACAAAATGGTGCAGTGCCTTGTCTTGCTCACCAGCGCCCACTCTCTGTCTCCCACACACAGCACACTAATGACTTTGCCCTGTACACCGAGGCCATTAAGTTTTTCAACCACCCTGAAAGCATGGTCCGCATCGCAGTCCGAACCATCACACTCAACGTCTACAAAGGTGAGTGCCGTGAATACGCACGTGCACACGCTGCTTACATCCACACACTCTCACGGGATGCTGGGACCGCCTTTCTCTGTTCTTCCCTCTTCTTGCTGCTGCTTCTGGTGCATGAGCATGACTGACAGGTAACACTGTAACAAATACACACTAAAAAGCAGTCTGGCAAATTTTCTTTCTTTTAATGTTTTGTTGCTTATTTAGGGTCAACATGCAACCCCAGTTGCAAATAATTGGGGACAATGAGTAAAAATTTGGTAACACTGAAAGCATTGATTTGCAGATCTCAAAAAACAATAATTATATTCTAACGCTAATGGCAGCAACATGTTTCAAAATGTGGGGCATCTGTATCATATCTGTTCAAATTTGGATTCTTCTTTGCGTGATAGAACTTTAACCCACGTTTTTGGATGGCGCTGTGAACTGTGCTCACACACAGTGACTTTTGGAAGCATTCCTGAGGCCAGAATTATGCCTGTTTTTGATAGAGCACCGACTGAGAGCCCGGAGATCACGGGCATCGAATTCAGAGTTTTGGCCTTGGCGCTCACACACAAAGATTTCTCCAGATTTTCTGAATCTTCTGATATTAAGTGCTGTAGATCAGCGGTCCCCAACCTTTTTTGCGCCACGGACCGGTTTATGCCCGACAATATTTTCACAGACCGGTCTTTAAGGTGTCGCGGATAAATACAACAAAATAAAACTAGTACCGGTACTGAAAAAAATAAGATTTATTCATAACACACGTGAAAAGACCCAGGAAAACAGAGTTAACGATAAAAACGATAACAAAACAACGCTGAAAACCGATAAAAACCCTGAAAACCATAAATTTCTCACCTAAGCCTCAACTCTCGCGGCCCGGTACCAAACGACTCACGGACCGGTACCGGTCCGAGGCCTGGGGGTTGAGGACCGCTGCTGTAGATGGTGAAATATTTAAAGACTAATGTTCCATTGAGGAACATTGAAATTGTTCAAAAATTTATTAACAAGGGTTTTTTTTATTTTGTTTTGCTTTTTTCTTGTGCACATTATTGCATCTGCACATTTTTAATTCTAAACTGTTGCTGATTAACCTAATTAGTTGCAAAATGTTCTTCCAGCTGTTTCTTTGTAGCACCAATTACTCTACCAGCTTCTTACCTCCCCCCTCTTCGAACGTTTTTGATATCAGTTCCTGCCATCAAATTAAACATTATTCAGTGCTTTTCATGAGAGTTAAACTTTTCGGTTTTAGTGTTCGGGTTGAATCTGTCTTCTACTGTGAATAAAATAAGATTGGATTTTTAAGATTTGCAAATCACTGCATTCTGTTTTTATTTACGTTTTGTACATTATCCAAACTTTTTTGTAAATGTGGATGCACATCAAGGTCTGGATATCTTCCTGGTTATACGCATTAGCCTTTTTAGGAGAATTATTCATTACAAGATTTTGTCCAAGCGATGTTGTTATTTATAACCATGACATGTATTTACTTTTTATAGAATTCTAACTGGATATGATAATATGAATATTAGAACTTTTTATCCACACTTGCAAACTAAAACTATTTATTCTTAACGTTTTTAAGATTCTCGTGTTATTGTTTATAGTCCCTGGAAAGCTAATTGAATGCTTTTACACTTAAGATTTCATTTAAAGTAAACAAGAAACATTTTGATGTAAAAATCTAAATTAGACAAAATAGCAGACTTGTTGTAGTTTTTGTTTTTGTTTTTTTGGTTCTAATAAAATTACCTGAGGTTTCAACACACAGGGTTAAAGTTCACAATAAGTCGTGGTAGAATAAACGTTACAATCACCATACTGTAAACAGACTCTTCACACAGTCCAGCACCATGCACAGTTAGGTGTTGAAATCCCTTCACCTGTAGCTCTGTCATGCGGGGGGCTGCAGGTCTTTCAGAAAGACTACAGAAAGCAGTAGCAGTCTGAACATCGACACCTTTTCAGCAGCTTTTTCAGCAGCAGTGTTTCTCCTTCCTGCCGTCAATGTGCGATCCTTGTGCGTCCAAGCTGTCTGCATTTCATTGCAGGGGAAGCTGGTATTGCCTTGTATGGTTTTGGCTTCTCTGTACATGTCATGCTTATTGTCACCTTAAATGAAACAGCTGCTCAGTGTAAAGGCTTTAAAGTCTCACAAGCTGTTGCCTTGTGTCCGTATCTGTCCGTCTCGTCCCGCATGTAACACTTTGTTCTGTACAACATGGCTTTCTTCCGCCGTCCATAACATCCTGATTCTAACTCCCAAAGGTACAACTTTTTTGAACAATATAAGAACAAAAGTCATTTATAAATCAATGTAGTATTAAAGGGGATGTGTCATTGCTAAACTGACCACGGGCTATGCTTTAATAAGGAATCTTTAAAAGCATCATTTTAATGTAGCAACTCTGACTTCAAGTCTGTGAGATTGTCATGGGACCACCCACAACATCTGAATTTTAGACTGCCTACTACACTTGTGCATAATAATAATTTAATTGTGGAAAACCCTTTGCTGATTTAATAGTTGTAATTAGTTGGATTTTTAGAGTATCACAACACTAAAAATATTGCAGTGAAGGTTACTTCGTATTGATGCTCCTTAATGATTCCTTAGGACATGCCTTGCAACAGATGGCCACCTGAAAAAGGATTTAATTCAGAACCCAAAGCATTTAGTCATTGCATAGAATCAAGTTTTCTTATTGTGCTGATTTTTCAAGTAATGTAACTGTTCTTTTTGGGGGTGGGGGCTGCTTGTTTCAGTGTCTGCTGTTCACATAATCCTCCGTAAAATCCCAAAACAAGTTTTAAATATGTACATTACATATGCAACTCCTTTTCCAGGTGTGCCCTTGCTATTTTTTAATAAATGTTTGTGAGGTCGTTCCCAGCCTCCACCCCTCCACAGCCGCCCCTTTACTCACATTGAACCTGTGTCTGTTTTCCCCCCCCCCCCCCCCCCCCTCCTTTATCAACAACCACTCTTCCTCTTTTGTCTCTCCCCTCCCTCTTCCTCCTCTTTCTGCGCGTCCCATCTGCCTAACTCCAGTTTCATGTAAGTTGGTTCCATTCATTCAGTCTTTTTCTCAGGGCTTGGTATCCTGTTCAGTTTCTTTACAGTTACTCTTCTTCATGTGTTGAATGATGTCAAGACACCTCAGCTCTATAGTGTTAACTTAGTCTGGGGGTTTTGGGGGGAGCTTTAATGTGAATTGTTACCCTGCCCTGCTTGCTCCTAATGGTGTATTTGTTCTAAATGTATGGAGTATTAGCATCATTCTTTTCAATCATTCTGTATCATCCACTTCATTCGTGCAGTAAAAAACAGTCTCATTTTGTCTCTTGGGTTTGTTGTTCCAACAACCTAATTTTCAGCTAAGCCCCACATGTTGGTTTTTATTTTGGTGATGGGCTCAACAGTTTTGATCACTGTGGTTATTTAGTCAGTGTCTCCCTATCCATTGTGTAATTCATGAATTTAATTTGGCTGCTCATGCATTACTTGTCTCAATTTGACCTGTCTGGATTGGAAGTATAATAACCATGTGGTTTTATTTGCATTTAGATTTTCCATGAAAAAGTGTTACTATAATTCGACTGGTGGTGTTTACTACAGGATGTTGCTTTTGTCATTCACCTAAGTCAACACTTAAAGAACATTTACTTCTGTGTTTCTTTTGATTGTCTGTTTTCCCCTGAAAAACCCTTGTATGTTCAAATTAAATTAACAAAAACAAAAAACAAAAAAAAGTCTATTATTGGAGGAGTTCAGTGTAACTGTGCTTGTTAAAGTTCTGCAGTTAGACCCATAAGCACCAGAAACCATATTGACTTGACCAGATTTTTTTTAACCAGTTTTTTTTCTCTAAATAAGCAGACCTGCAGAACTTTGATTGCATTGTCAGGTTTTAAAAAAAAATTTCAGCTTCCAGTTAACTGTGAACAAATTCACTTTGTTCTGTGTATATTTGCCCCAAATAAAATCTGCGCTCTAACACTGAAAGGCTCGCAATATAATAGAAATAAAAATTATTACAGCAATAGGACAGATAGTTTCTTATTTTCTAGTATTCTTCCCCAAGACATGGCTAAGCCTCAATCTAATCTGACTGCAGGCAGTGCAGTGGTTAAAGACTGACCGATTTATCAATAAAAATAAATTAATATTTAAGTAGTAAAGACAGAGGAGAAATACTTTTCAGGCATGCTTTCAGCATTGATGTTGCATAGTTTGGCCACCAGAGGGCACTCTGCACCTGCCTCTTGACAAAACACGTGAACAAATGATCCAAGTAGAATGTTAACAACTTAAATGATTCTTTACTAATAACAGATGTTTAGGAAACTTTTTCTGGTTTGTTTGCCTGGAAGAAATAAAATATCAGCAAATATCAGTGTCAATATTAGCCTTAAAAATATCGGTCAAATTCTAATTGTGGCTAATAATCCTGGAGCTGCCTTTCTCTAAACAGACGTTAGGAGCAAGCCGAAGAGGTCAGGCCCATCCTTCAAAGCTTTTTTTATCCTTCTTTAAATTTGCAGGCCTCAGTTGAATAGCATAACTTAAAGCAGGAAATCAGACTGTGCACCCATTTGATGCACACTCATTCCACCAATACAGTGGTAATCCCAACATATGTAAACACACCTAATGTGTGAAAACTGCTCTTACCTAAACTGGCCACCTCTCAAGAGGGTGCATCTGGAAAGCTCAGGCCACAAGCTTGGGTTAAACAGAGCAAAAACTGATTGGCAAAGCATTTTATTCTTGACTAATTAACATATAAAAGGGAAATTCATCTGGCTTTATTGATAGTGGATTGACAATTTGTGTCCTTATTTTGACCCTTTGGGTATTTTTTTTAAAAATAATTACTTTTTAAAATCTTTTAGTAAGATCATCCTTTATTTTAATATGCTTTTAAATGTGTATAATTATCTGGTTATATTCTGGTATTCCTCGAGGATCACATGTTTTGTGTACACATGAATGAGTCTTTGTATTTGTTGAACTGACCTTGATAATAACTCTCCATGCCTCTACTCTCTCTAGTGGACAACCAGCACATGCTGCACTACATTCGAGATAAGACCGCGGTCCCATATTTCAGTAACTTGGTCTGGTTTATCGGCAGCCACGTCATCGAACTGGACAAGTGTGTACAGACGGATGAAGAGTAAGTGTTTTTCTCACTGTAGCCTCTAGATGTCAGCAGTGTCCTTGTTTGAAGCCTTGATCTGGCTCATGCTTATTATTCTATGTTATATATATTTATTTATTTTCTGTCTGTCTTAGACATAAAAACAGGGGGAAGCTAAGTGACCTGGTAGCAGAGCACCTTGACCACCTCCACTACCTAAACGATATCCTCATCATCAACTGTGAATTCCTTAATGACGTTTTAACCGACCACCTCCTCAACCGTCTCTTTCTGCCACTCTATGTTTACTCTTTGGTCAGTCCTGAGACGGTACGTTACTCTGGAGTGCATTTCTGAATACATCTGGTTAGACTGATGTTCACAGGTTCAAAGTTGAAGTGTGTGTTGTGTTAAAGTGGTTTCCTCCTTTCATTTCACACATGCAGTGTAGTACGGTTCTATTCCTAAGCTAATTATCAAGTTGAAAAATTAAAAAGTTGAAAAATGTTCAGTTTGCAGTAGTAGTTTTTTTTTCTTAGCTTGATTAATGACTAACCAGTGGTTTTGCTTGATCACCTCAGAAAAGCTATGAGTTAGAATTTACGGTTAGGTTAGGTATTTGCCAGTTTGTGCAGGTGGTGCTGTGTGGGTGACATAGAGGTTACCACTAGGTTTTGAGTTCAAACCATTCAGGGGCCTTTCCATGTGGAGTTTGCATGGTCTTCTGTGCCTGCATATGATTTGGTAAAATCTTAAATTACATAGAACATAGAAAGTATGCCATATGTGTGGTGTAAAGTTCTTCGATTGGTCAGTAAGCCTTTTAATACTCTCTCCCTCTATCCCAATAACACTATATATCATTATAATGCGTTTTCTATAAATTCAGTGAATAGTTATGTAATCACCGTATGAAAAGTACTATTTCTTTTTTTACATTTAAAGTAAATAATCAAAAATGAAATAAATATGGGCCTTATGTGGCATTATCCCGTAGTGCAGGGGTGGGGAACTCCAGGGCTCAAGGGCCGGTGTCCTGCAGGTTTTAGATGTGTCCTTGATCCAACACAGCTAATTTAAATGGATAGATTACCTCCTCAACATGTCTTGAAGTTCTGCAAAGTCCTGGTAAACAACTAATCATCTGATTCAAGTGTGTTGATCCAAGGTGATACCTAAAACCTGCAGGACATCGGCCCTTGAGCCCTGGAGTTCCCCACCCCTTCCAGATTTACACACTAGATGACCACACACAACTTCACTCTTCACTCTGGCTATCATTACTGCTCCTGTATGGTTGTCGGGAAACTTGACTCAAATGCAGAGTGTCCTAGCACACTGTTAAGTTCATTCAGAGACGTGTTGTTTTGTTCTTCCACATATCTTTTGCATAGTATGCTGCATTGCAGACACTCCTAATATAAATGAGGCAACTCGGCTTGTGTGAAGTGTTTTCAGCTGGGCATCGTATACCTGGGGTCGAGTGTTTTGACCAATGCATGAAACCATATATATTTATGAATGCAAGTTGTAATGACTAGTTATCTTGATCTTTATTATATGGTGTGCCACAGAGAAAGCCTATTCTAACATTTAAGTGTAAAGTTTAGTTCGAGCACCTGACAGCTTATTTTTGCTTCTCATTCATAAACTCTGCATACTATTTTACACCGTGGTGACTATTGCAAATCGTCATATAAAGCAATGAAAAAATATTGCAACATGTTTTGCAACAGCACAATGTTTCATCATCCAGTGTGTTGTGTCATATCACACAGCCCTAACATATCTATAAAAAAACAAAGGTGAGCTGAAAAGATTATATTCCAGGTGAAAGCGTAATTATTATGAGTTATAAATGCAGATAGTTGAACATTAGACAGTTAAAACACTGTTTAAATCAAATTTTCTTTTGACATGATAAATGTTTACTTGTTTGCAATATGGGTCATGACTGTTATACTCGTACTACTAAATGATTATCACACACATTATGTTCTTGTTGTTATTATATATCACCTTAAATCTTCTTGTTTCTTTCTCTCTCTTTAGTCTGAAGAGCGGAAGATCAACCCTCAAGTGTCCCTTTATCTGTTGTCTCAAGTAAGTTACACACACACACACACACACACACCTGCCTGCCTGCTGACACTCTTGTGAGTGTAATCTTGCTGTGGCTGCTTAATCCGGTGGTGTATTGTCATACAGTCAAGCTGCTCTTTGTAAAGCCTTTTCTACTAGCTTTATTATGTGAATAATGGAAATAAAACTTTACTTTATGCTGCATTAGTTATTACTTACACCTTATTATTACTTGCTTTAACCAACTTTTACCTCCTGGACTGTCTTAGTTCTGCATGGAATACATTCAACAAAAGTCCTGGAAATATTCCTGAGATTTTGATCCATATTGACATGACAGCATTACAGGTGCTACACATCTATGATATGAATCTCCCGTTCCACCACATTCCAAAGTTGCTCTGCTGGATTGAGATCTTGTGACTGTGGAGGCCTTTTGAGTGCATTGAACTCATAGTTCTGGTCAACAAACCTGCTTAAGATTATATGAGCTTTTTGACATGGTGCGTTATCCTTCTGGACACAGCCATCAGAAGATGGGTGCACTATAGTCATAAAGTATCAGCAACAATACTCTGGGAGTGTGCACGAAAATTTCTCCCGCACCAGAACTACCAGGAGCCTGAATTGCTGATACAAGGCAGGATGGATTCATGGAGAAACTCATCAGACCAGATGATATTTTTCCAATATTATGTTGCCCAATTTTGTTGAACCTATGCTCCAAATTCTAGGCTCAGTTTTCTGAGTTTTCAACAAGTGGTTATTTGAGTTACTGTTATCGAAGTTATCGAAGCAGTCTGGCCACGCTCCTATGACCTCTGACATGAACAAAGCAGTTTCTCCCAGAGAACTGCTGCTCACTGGATATTTTTGTTTTTAGAGATTATTCTCTGTAAACTCTAAAGATGTTTGTGTGGGAAAATCCCAGCAGATCAGCAGTTTTGGAAATGGTCAGACCAGCCAGTCTGGCGCCAACAGCCACGTTCAGAGTAGCTTAACTCACCCCTTTCCCCTATTTTGATGCTTGGTTTGAATTCCTTGCTCATGTTTACATGAATTCCTGCCAGGTATTTGCATTAACACACACTTAATAAAGTGGCCATTGACTGTAAATCGTGTCTTAAGGGAGCCAGTTATATTTGTGTAATTTGCAATGCTTACATGTTGGTGCAGATGATCATGTCTAAATGAATTTTTAACAGTATAATTTATTTTCTGATCAGCTCTAGTGGCCCAGAAACTGATTTTACTTATTTTGTGTTTATGTTCTTGTTTTTCAGGTGTTTCTAATCATCCACTATCAGCCACTGGTCAATGCCCTTGCAGATGTTATTTTCAACGGAGATCTGTCTGTATTCACCACACCGACAGATATTCACAGCACGCACAAGAGCACGGTAACACACACACACACACACACACTTTGACTGTATATGTTAATGTACTGTAAACTGTACTGTACTGTAACAGGTAAAACTGTGAGTGAGTACAGCATACAAACAAGAAATGTGCACACTCACACCTACGAAGCAACCGCATGGACACATACACAACACACACACACAGTTGTGTTCCAGAAGTGTGCGTAGGTGGTTGTGAGATCGAAGGGTCATGGTTTTCTCCATGATTCACCCACATCAAGGCAGCAATATGCAAATTACTTGACTTTTCTTTTTCTTCCCTTTCCATTTTTTGAACACTCCTGATTCCTGTCGTGCTCTCTGTCTTCCTGCCACAGCGTTGGATAGCAGCATTCGGTTTCCTTTTACTGCTCCGTGCCCTTTAATTTCCATCTGCATATTCTTGTAATTTCCCTCTTCTTTTCTGCCACCGTTTTAATCTTCCCCTTTCATCACCTAATGTTCCCCATCCAGTTCCCCTCACCTCTCATTTTCTACTCTTGATTCAGTTTCTCTTCCTTCATCGCCCCGCCCCTGCTTCTTACATTTTTTTTTGACCATCTGCTTTTAAAGCCAGGTGGGTGTGCCGAGGTAGTGAGCGTTTCTGAGAACCCTTGTGGTTATTCTCTGTGCTGAGTGTGTGTGTCTGTGCGTGCGCGCGCAAGAGCTCTCTGGCTGTTGTAAGAAACGGCCTACCTTTTCAGTGAATATAACTAGAGGCGTGATGTCTTCACAGCTTTGGTGTACCACAACAGGAGGCAGCCAGACCCAAATACGTACCTGCCAGATATTCATTCAAGATCACTTTCCCTGTTTATATATTTTTCTCTTAAGTAAAATCAAGTAGATTAACAAATCATATTAGTTGTGTTTATCCATGAGTTACTGTTTTCTTTTTTTACCGGGGGTAATTTATTTATTTTTTCCGTTCCACTAGGCAACACAAATTTGCGTTTGCACATTAATTATTCTTTTTCTGACTGATTGACATTGGTAAGATGGATACCGGTGCAGGTTGTGTGATTTACTGGCATTTACCCTGCAGCAGTGTATTTGGCATTTTGTTCTGGTGCATGTAAAAACGCTAATGAGCACATTAGTGCAGCGAACAAGTGTTATGCATGCCACGCATTTGTGTGACATCACCATGGTTAACTGAGGAAGTTCTACTAACTATTCCTAAAGATGCCAAATAGATACTCAGAAGTTGCACTCGTATCTGCTAAATCACATGTACCGTGTTATAGATTGATTTATTGTAGATAAAACAGCAGACATATGAGGTATGGGCTCTGTTTTTGCGCAGGTGGTCAAATGGCACCTCCTGTTCGTCTTTGATGTGGCAGGAAATTAGGTCACATGATGGAACACTGACAGAGCTGGCTCACCTAACCCAGATCTCTTTCCTGGAAGAAGTGTTTTCTCTCTCTTTCTCTCACACTTTTGTAGATGTGTTTACTTGCAAGTGCACCAGTTAGATACATGTTTTTGATATTTGCATGCATGTGGCAGTATTTTTTTTATTTTTTTGCGTAACGTAAGTTCGTGCAGTTCGTTTACTGTGCAGGAAAATTGGGTTTATCTTTTGACCTGCAAATGGCACCCTACTTTCAAGCGGGTGTGTGTGTTTGTAGATATGTCGTGCATGCTCCCTGACCTCCAGTAATTTCTCAGCATTGGTTTAGACTGCGAGTGGTTTACCAGAATATAGTCAGCTAGCAGGTGTGACACGCACACACACACATACATACACACACACACACACACACACACACATACATGCACACACACACACACACGCACACACTGATACTGGTTTGTGGTTTGTCTCTGACAAAATACACACTGTGTTTTTAGCAGTAACTACAATGTAATCCTACCAGTAACACACAGTGTATGTGAGTATTTTTAAAGCATGGGGAAAAAACCTAATAACTAAGGTTTTCTGAATTTTAAATTAAAAAGTGTGAAATAAAATAATAGTGGCAACATGTTTAAGACTTTAATTGTTACAAGAATACCTTTGTGTCATAAGAAATTAATAAAAAAGAAAGAAAAGATGGAGGAGAAAGGGCCAAAGCGAGGGTTTTAAATGATGTATATAAATATGCAGCTTTTTGCTGTGATTCATCCACAATACCTTCACCAGAGGTTGATGGAGAGAAACTGATACTGGGTTTATCCTAGGCACACATTTGAATAAGGAGGATGGTTTCAGACACCTGCTCGTATGTAAGTGCATGTATGTTTTGACGTGGTCACGTGCTCATGTTTGTGTTTGGTGGTTTGTGTTAGCACAAGAACTTCAGTGAAATCAGGCCACCCAGTTTCAGTGTGAGATACAGAGTTTTCTTCCTCTCGGTGTAAGAGCAGGTGAATCTTTTCACGAAATGAAACCAGAGAGAAAGGATTATCTTGGAATTCAGTCCTGTTTCGCATCATCCCTGAAGCCATTAAAGTGTGTGTTTTGTATAGTTTTATAGCCACTACCATCATTATTGTAATTCCTTAATAATCTGATAAATACTTACTAAATTAATTGCTAAATCAGAGGATGAATGAAATATATCAGTTCCTTTTACGATGTTCCGTAGTTCCTGTTTTTGCAATGAGTTGTTGAAATAGTGGTTGCTCATTTGCAAGTGCATGGTTAGCATATGTACAAGTAGTCCCCATGAGCCCCTCTTACTTGATACTGAAATCTTTTTTTATTTGCAATGGGAGCCAATCAGAGGACCGATGGCTTAAAGGAAAAAGTAAAGGAGCCAAACGGCTTGTTTCAAACAGTGAAGGATTGCACCAAGGTTTGATAAAAGATCAGGAAGGATGCTGTTTCAACTTAATCCTGCTAAGCTTCTCTGGTAGAACATAAAGCTGAAAATACATGGATCAACGTGGATCTCAGAAGATACCTCGTCATCACTTTCTTATAATTTCTAAAAGAGAAAAAGTGCTGATAACAGTAGTTGCTCATTAAATATCAATCAGTTAGTTAATAGATTAATTTGCTAATTATTGGCTTTATACAGTAATCACCCACAAATTTAAGCTGTTTATAAAACCCTAAACCAGCTCTGACCTATAAGGACATGGTGTGCAGAAATGTTAACACGGGTAACACATGTCGACGTTACATCAACATGAATATGAGACGTTGTTTTCCACTCTTAACTGTAGTAAGGAGTTTGTGATTAAAACGTGCAACAGGAAGATTGTCACAATTACACATGTTATACTTACTGTAAGTGACAGCCCTGACAGCACTGCTCAGCATTTTTTTTTATCATTTACCAGTTGTTTCCTGTGGGATTGTGTGCATGTGCATTTTGGTGTCGGTTTGGGGGCTGTATGTGGAAAGTGGGTTTCTCAAAGTTCGAGTATGGCCACACAGAAGGGCCTCAAAGCGCGTGTGTGTTTTTGTGTGTGTGAGAGAGGAACTAGTCCAAAAATGTATGAAGTGGGAAGTGGCTTTTTGATTAACATCAGTGTATGTTTACTGTAAGACTTTGTAATTAGTGTGACAATAAATAGACACAAGTAAAATTATATATAGATGGAATTAAATACGCAATTTCTGCAAATACTTGTGTTCATGTGTTAATTTTTTTTCGGGGGCTTATCGCATTTCCTGTTACCACCTGACAGCTTTCCTTTGTTGTTTCTCTTGTTTGGACCACTGCCTATCTTTTGCCCTGCCAAAAAGACTTAAATACATGATATCTAGTTTACATAACTGATTTTAATTGCCCTGCAAGTGGGGCTGTTGGATATAACGATATATATCGGATGACGATATAAAAACATCTATCGTTTCATTTTACGCTATCGTTTGTTTCGTGGTGTCGCAAAATAAACTGTTTACGGCAATATTTTTTCATCGTTTTGATGGTCACTGTAGAGGCTATATTAATTTCTTAAAGTTCTCTCTTTCTCTTATATTTAATATAACCACACTACGAACGGACAAGCGCCTGTTTTTATGCGTTGTGGTTACCAACAATGACGGTAACAGCATCGCGTGTCCGCTTGTTTATGTTCCACATAAACCTTTCATAGTAAAGCTCAAGATCCTGTTGAGACTTTTCAAAATAAACTGAATCACGTGAAAGAGCAGATTTACGGATGAGAATTAAAGAGCTGTCAGGTGCTAAAAAATAAACCTTAGACTCAAACGTTAGAACAGGCTTTTCTCTGCAGCACGCCGTGTAATAAATACTCAGAAAGAAAACGGCGGCCTTTACACCTTTTGTCTAAAAATGTATCGTTTCATGCATCGGTTAAAAACACTCGACTCCAGCTACATGATGCGCAGCTGGAAACACTTCCCGCAAGTCGAGCTGCCCGAGATTCACAGAATTTACAGAAAATGTTACATTTTTGTGATTTATATCGTTATCGGGACGATAGAATTCTTATATCGGGATATGAGATTTTGGTCATATCGCACAGCCCTACCTGCAAGGCTTTCTCTTTGTGCACCTCTGGGCTGCTTTCTGTGCATCTGCTGTTTTAGATGGATGTCCTGTTGTGAACACACGTGTGAGTGTTCACAGTCAAATTTCTGTTTTGCAGAAGTTTGAAGTCTACATACTTGACATGCATATCAGCAGTCATTATTGCTGGGTCTCTAGCTTAGAACCCAGAGAGCAAACAGCAGCTTTGAGGATAGGAGTCAAGAATTTATGAGTCTAAAGATGTTCGGTCAGGTGAGGAGTGCAGTTGGGAACATTTTCAACAGCTCATACGGTTATTCATAGAGTCATACTGCTGACTCGGAGTAATGACTACTGACTACTCTGATATCCTGAAGCATCTAAAAGAAATGACTCAAACTTTGTTACAAGCCATCAAAACATTGTACCCCAATCGCATTGCATTTAAAGTGCAAGAATTTTTAAGCTGCACCAATGGACTCTTCTCTCAACACCAGCGGTGGTCCTCTGATTTGAGCTTGAGTTTCTTTTTCTTTTCCAAAAGGAAACTCTTGAGGCTCTCTGTTTTGAAACAGTGGAGAAGTTCAGGCTTGCATTGCGGATACACATGTGAAACTTGTCAGAACTGGACTTCCACAGGTTGTTTTAAAAATAGCATCAGCACTGAAAACAGCCTAGAGGTGCACAGTGAGACAACCTTAAAAATTTGATCGACCACAAATCAGAGCATCAGGAATTCCTTTGGCTTTTTATGGAAAAGTTTTGTATCTGTCTTTTGGATTGCAGCTCGTACATTTGTGATGTTATTTTTAAAACAGTTTTGAAGGTTATGGTTATGTGTTGTTGACTAAAATAATAACTGAGTGATCCACAGGTGATATATTCCTTTTCTCCTCATACCCTGGCCTCTGTCCTGTTTTGCTTCTATCCATCAGGCAAGTGCGGGAGGTATGCGCCGCTTCATCAAGCCTCCGGAGTCTCTGGAGCGCTCACTGGAGCTGTCCCGCCATCGTGGCCGCAAAAGAACACAGAAGAGGCCAAACTACAAGAACCTGGGCGAAGAGGAAGATGATGAAAGGGCTGGGGGCGGAAGCAGCAGTGCAGGAGGAGGACTAGAAGAGGGCTGGGATGATGACAGTGGCAGAGGAGGAGAGAGGGAAAAGGGAAAAGGTACAGAGGGAATAGGAGCAGGTGGGAGTTCTAAGGGAAGCAGAGCGAGTGGGGAGACGGCGGAAGGTGAGTGTGTGTCTCGCTGGACACAGCAGTACAGGACTGTGTTTGTGAGTGTTTCTTCACTGCCATAAATCCAATGTGGTCTCCCATGCACTCTGGTTATCCTCAAGAGAAAAGAGAGAGAACTCTTTAAAGAAAGAACACCTGACATTTTTCACTGGAAATGTGGTGGCTTTGCTGCTTTTCATTTGCAGCTACAAGAAAATGCTGTGTTTAAATTTATATTATACAGCCTCATCATTTTTTTTTCAGGAAATAAAAGATTCCTGGAAAAAGTAACAGGAGTAAAAAACAGGCAACGCTGCACAATCAGAACAGAAGCCGTCTCTTTAGCTTGTTTTAAGATGAGGACTCCCTCTTTTTGCTGCATCCTCTTCTTGGCACCATTTAATTTCCCCATGATCATCATGGCTACCACTGATCTTGTGCTGAGCACAATCCACGTAGCGGTATTGGTTCCCACAGCGATACACCATCCATCCTGTGCTCCTCATCTCTCCGCCTGTCTCTCACTCCTGCTCTGTGTGTGTGTGTGTGTGTGTGTGTGTGTGTGTCTATATTAAAATGTGACCATTTCACGCATCTGAAATGATTCATTTTTTTATGCTTTGATTTATACTGAGGCATTAACAGCTTCAACCTTTTTTTTCTTTACTCATTTTTTTTAAAAGCACAAATGTGGTCATGGGCTGCAGGGGAAGATGGTTTCAGAATGACATGAGTACCATTTGGGATGGAACAAAGACGCCTACCACTGTTAACTGATAAAACAAGTGATAAAATTACCAACATTTTAAAGAATAAGTTTAAAAATAGATCTGTTTTTCTTCATAATAGATTTAAATATTCCTTTGTCTATTGATGTGTTACTATAAATTACTAATTTTAACCTGCTTGCTCTAAATACTGTGAGGAACACATGTGAGGTTTCCTGGCAGCTTTAGTACGTTTTAAGACCTTCACACTTCAGTTGGTCCATACGTTTTAGAGCCTCTTTGTTCCGTGTCTGTAAGTGTGCTAAATTTGTGATGTGAATGATACTCTGTGAGGTAGGTGGTTCTCCAAATATGTGGAGATTTATGTAAGTAAATACTAAGTATGCATCTCGCGGTGTGTGTGTATCTGTGCAGAGATAGAAATGGTGGTGATGGAGAAGTGTAAGGTGTCAGAGCTGACAGAGCAGAACATCACTGATGAGGAGAAGACAGCTGCAGCTACTCGCACACACACACAGAGGAGCAGGTACATGCACGCACACACACAAACACAAACACAAACACACGTGAGCGCAGTGCGATGTAAACCTCATCTAAAAGTCTAAAGAATTGAAAATGGGAAAGACAGAATTGTTAACTGAAGCTATGTTCTCTTTGTTGTCTCTTTCTCGCTCCCTGCAGGCCGTTCTTAGACATGGTGTACAGTGCCCTTGACTGCACCAGTGACGACTACCATGCGCTGTTTGTCCTATGCCTACTTTACGCTGTCTCACACAGCAAAGGTAAGCAAAAGCTCACTGTTAACATCATCTGTCCACAGCACTTCCAAGGAGGTTTTGTCATACCCAGATATTCCTTTGCAGGCTTGTGATGTTTACTTTTTAATAAGATGGTTTTTATCTTGCTCTAAAGGTTCTAGGAGTCATAATTTAACTTTCTACAATTGTTGTCATCTGGTAATTCTTAATGAAATTGATTAAAGACTGA